>NW_008236696.1:1623330-1699975 GCF_000691975.1 Corvus brachyrhynchos | reverse complement strand
AGTTGGCTGTACATGCAGATATATATAAATATATAGATATATATACACACACAAATCTGTATATATTCCACTCTACTCCTGAATGGGTTGTGAGCCTCTACTTTAACCTGGAGGAATGGGGATATCAGAGGCAGAAAGAACTGAATTTCCCAAAACATTGGCTCTTCAGAACCACTTGTCCTCAGGAACTGCCTTTTTAATTTTATGTGGTAGGTATTTCCTATTTTGTCACGTGCAGCTTTTTTTAATCTGTTACAAAATGCAGAAGTTTTCATAGCTATAAAGTTTTTTTTTCTTTTTCTATTATTAACATACCTCTTTTTGCCAGCTGTTTCAGGAATATTCATTAATAACTCACATATTAGGGAAACCGATTAATACAACACAATAAAGGGCATGAAATTAATCTTTTATGGAATATTAATGACAAGCATACATAAACTTTGATCTTCTGCCACGAAGCATTCTGCAGGAATTGATTTGATTTTTTTGTTATCACAAACAATGTGTTTACATGTCACGCATATTTTAGGCAGGAAACTTCCAATAAATCTTTCATTTAACACACATCTGTAACTATGCACAGCAATCCTATACATACCAGATGATTTTTATCAACTCTAATTATTCATTGATAACACATCCGATTATGTGCCCCAAGGCAACATTATAAATTCTAAGTTGTTTTTTCACAGTTGTAATTACCATATGTTCCCATTAATCCAATTCTATTAGCTCAATCTTTGCCTACTGATCTTGGTGTCAATCAATTCTCTTCCGGCTCGTGCATCAAACCAATTAGAATGGCTTTTGGAAACTGGAAATGTAATTTTTTTGGTTCAGAGGAATTGTTCCAACAATGTGAGTCACAAAACCTGATTTTTAAACAAAAGTGACAATACAACCCCTGTGTTTCCAAAGGGGCTGTAATTTATTCATCTGTACAACATCCAGCATTTCTGCGTCCATTCCTTTAAAAAAACCCAATAAGGACACAGACACCTATTAAAAATCTTGGTAAAACCCAGAATCTTCTTTTATATTTTGAAGATGTCAGGAAGGGTAAAGGAGGAGCTGCTCAAGAGCAGCTGCACACTTCATGGTGTTACTTAGCAACAACTTCTCAGGCAAAGTTTGCAAGGAGCTGGAAATAGGATTCTGGCAGTACTTTTTATTTCAGAAATTCAGTTCCTTATTCCTAACTCAAATGACCCTCAGTCTCCCCTGTTTATGAATAGCATATTTAATATAGAATCTAGGCACCAAAGATAAATTTATAGTTAATAAATGTGTGCTAAATAATTCCTGTAACTTTGGTTGCGTAAGAGGATCCCAGCAAAACTGAACAAGTTCTGCACTTGGTATCTGAAGCAATTTAAACAACACGGACTATCATTGAAAAGCAATTTTTAATTCACTTTAAAGAATGCCTGTGCATCATTTTTGCTAAAATGTGTTAGAATAAATTGGACATGACCTTTGTTTACTGTAATTAGTTAAAAATAAAATTTTAAAAGAGCCCTTTTAGTTTTTGGCTTTTATTATAAAAACTTACCCATGGAGCCAACTTTAGTCTACAGAGTCTAAAGTACTGGCTATAAAATAGATCCTACATGCAACTCACTTAAACTATTTCATTTCTGTTAATCTACTGCATCTAAGAAATCAAACGTTTTAAAAAGGAGCCTCCTAAAGGCATCTGCTGTGATCCAGAGACGGCAAACTCACATACTGCCAAAGCAGAGTTGATACAGAACAAGATAGTAGGCATCAATGCTAAAAATAAAAATCAATAGACAAATAGTGTCACTATTTGCTCATTTCATCAAATTTAACTCAAGGGAAACATTTTTCATTGGAAAATTGTCTTATATCTTGACAGTATTAATTAGAAATGATACGAAGGGAAACATTTTTCATTGGAAAATTGTCTTATCTTGACA
Source organism: Corvus brachyrhynchos (assembly GCF_000691975.1). Classification (NCBI taxonomy): domain Eukaryota; kingdom Metazoa; phylum Chordata; class Aves; order Passeriformes; family Corvidae; genus Corvus; species Corvus brachyrhynchos. The sequence goes on along the minus strand of NW_008236696.1, from coordinate 1,698,032 downwards.
GTGTTAATTAGAAATGATACAGAATGATCTGTCTTCAGTGAAAGGACATTAATGAGATGATTATGAGGGAAGACAAAGAACTTGGATTGCAAAAGTTTTGGTAAATATCTTAGTTCTTGGTATCCTTCTGGATCATGACCAGAACCATCAGCACTCTTACTTCTCCAGTAACTAAAAGATGCACTTTTCAAATCTATACAGCCTTGGGGTATTTCTGAAGCCTCTGGAGTAGCTAAATGCTCCAGTTTAGTAAATCCCTTGAATAATGCCAGCAAAACAAGTGGCTGATGCACCTCCACACCTTCCTTAGGGGCAGCATCACAGTACAGCTACTCCTTTGGGCAGGTGGCAGATGAGACAACTCAGAGCATCTCACCATCTCCTACAGCCACCCAAGTGCCTCTGTATTTTGGTGGGTGAGAAGCATTTAAGTATTTCTTTTCCAAGTGAACATAAACTGAACAGAAATCCAGTGCCTTCCTGCCAGCAAACAGCAACTTTTGATTAGCTCAAAAACTGCTTCATGTTTTGAGAGCAACAGAATCTTTCCTAAACTATGAGTTCATCCAAAGATGATAAATAAAAAGAAAAATTGAGGATACAGCTCTAAGGAGGTGCAGACACCTCTCAAATTGTCTTCATTAACCTTAAATCTTAAATTAACTGGCTAATTCTGACACTTTTTTCTCATTTCATAAATGGATACACAAATCTTGCCAAACTTTATATGATCACCAACTGCAAAATACTAAATATTAGAAATCCAGCCTCCTCATTTTTTAAAAATCCAAAATGTATCTCAAATGATCTGAAATATAATTTCTATGCTAAACAGTGAACATTAGTAGCCATTATTTATATTTCTACATTAGCAAACGCTCTTCTTTGCATTCCTGACTTCAGCACAGACCATAAGTACATTTATAATTACAGCTTCTGCTCATGCAAATGACAGTTATGCCTCAGCATTTATCAGTGGAAACACTGGAGAATTCTAAGTGGAGCATGACACATCCAAAATCATTAAAAAAACTCTCTATCAACAATTGACATATAGTAACACATTGAACAGAGTTAAATGCTTGTCTTTGGAGATTCTGGCATTAGCTGAAGAGTGATTGATAATGCCAGAATTCATGATGGATTTGTCTGTGGCTTGCTGTCACCTACTTATCTGAGGTGCATTACTGGAAATAATCTCTCAATATAAAACCAAGCTTAATTAGAAACTAAATGCAAGCAAAAAAAGAAAAAAAGCCACTTATGAAATCCAAAACAAAAATGGGAAATTTTTGGGTTTTGTAAAAAAAAAAAAAAATCCTGCCAGAGTATCTTGTACAGAGATAAACACTTGTGTGTCAGACCATGCAGGCTGTTACCCCAACAGGTATTTTTCCACACAAACATTAACACAGAAAAGACACATAGTCACTGCCCTTAAAAAAATAGCTTAAGCCAGGAAAAAACATGTCCAAAGCCTGAGAGAAAAAACCTAAAATCAAAGTTCACATGGGGTATCACTTTGTTTTAGACAGCAAGAGCCTTCTTGCATGCCACGTGTGCATGCCTCTGAGATGTTCAATGCAATAAATTCTTTAAACTATTCTTATAAAATAATTCATGCCAAGTGTTCAAAGGTTTAAAGCTACAGCACAGCCTGTTTGGGACAGCGTGCCAAAACCTCTGTCAGAGCTCTCTCTGAACCCCTCAGGGGGTGGATATCTTCAGCTACAGCCCATGTGTGGGAAGGGCAAGTGGCTCAGGCATCCTCAGAGGAGCAGAGATGGACCTGCCACCCCCAGGCAGAAGTGCTGGGGTGTAATTGGTGTTTTTACAGCAGCTGCTACTGTAAATTAAACAGCAAAGTGATTAAACAACAATAAATATTAAAATACAACAATGACTTAGTCCATTGCTTGTCCTAGCTCTGGTTGCCCTCCTGCCAGGCTGATCCCCCTTCAGTGGCTCTTTGGAGGTGTCTCTGCCCAGCTCCTCAGGGTTGTCTCCTCAGCCACTTCTATGGTTATATTCAGATAATCTCATACACAAATGAAATTTTATCTTACCAAGATTTTGAATTCTCCTCAAAACCTCTTTCTGTGAAGGACACATGGGCTAAGGCAGACATACCTGAACCCTTAATATAGCTCCCTTAGGTGGCAATTCAGGGATGATGATGTAGCACAGATTGGCCAAATAACTCACAAATTGCAAAATTTTTTCCCACAACCTTACATGAAACTTCAGTTGTTCCATCATTAGTCCCATCACTCACACATAAAGCAGAATTATGTCTAAATATGCTACAGTCACATCTCCAGTGATATTCAAGTATGTCCTGGCACACCTGCTGTCTTAGACCTTAGGTTCTTTCTAATAGTGGGGTTTTGATGCATATTTAGGTCTCAATGTTTTGATGAGTGAAATCATGGGGCATTACACAAAATATGTAGAAATTTCAATTTAACCTTGTCCTCTTTGCTCCATTTCTACATTTAAATTCTTTTAAGCAATGCTGTGCCCTGCAAAATTTTAAGATTTATGTAAAAGGAGAAGTATTTTTCTTTTTTTAACAACATTTTGGGAAATTTCAGTGTTTAAGTAGCTTCCTAAGTGGGGTGGGGGAGAGATTATGGCTTTTTTTCCCACCCCAGAAACTACAGAAGAGATGACTGAGAATTCCAAAATCCTCTAACAAATATACATAAGCACAGCATTACACAAAAGGCGTAACAGCATCTCTGTGGAGCAAACAAAGTTAACCTGGGTCTTCCACACAATACTGCAGAAAAAAGCAAGGTATTTAAATATTTCAGAGGCAAAGAGACCCATGGTAGTTTCAAATATGCAGACAGAGACTAGCTCAGCTGAGCAGATCACCTACACTGAAACAGAAAAAATGTGAAATTAATTTGGTCTGCACCTATCACACTAAAAGACCTAATTTCAACACTAAAAAGACTCAATAGTTTTTCTAAAAATTTTAAAGTTCATAACATTCAAATTTTGTACCATATTTATAAATTACTATCTTTTACTTGTACAGTAGTGGAATAAATACATAGAAACTAAGCCCTGAAATGTATGTATTAGACTTCATTTCCATATCTTTTGAGAAAGATATTTAGAAAAACATGTTATCCTCTCTTTATTAGCATCATCATCATCTAGAGTCACATCTACAGGCTAGCAATAGCTTTTTATGATGCTCTCATTTTAGAGTTGCTCTCAATTGTTCCTCCCATTAAAATGAGAGTTAAAAATATTAATTTACGCAGTCTGAGCCATGGAATGACTTCAACCAGACTAATTAGCATAACCTTCTCAGATGTCATCCATATTCATTTTGCAGACTGGGGCAATGCTTAATGGCAGAACTAGAACTGATGGAGCCTTAAGCTGTTTCAGCGCTACACTCCAAAAACCTGTGAGTTCAGCAAATCCTACAGTTACCACCTACAGCAAGCTCTGTGTATAATGTTAAGTAACTGCCATAACTTCATTAAAGCCATCACAGGATTTCTGCAATTAGTCACAGCAAAGAGCAAGAATAACACCAGGGTGTCCATGCACCACCTCTCCTCAGCGTGGGAGCCCCTGGGCTGGTGGAAGTGGGGTGGTTGTGTCCTCGAGGAGCTGATGGATCATGGCCAGCAAGGACAGCTCTGCATCTTTGGTCACACAGAACATGCTATAGCAATCACCAAGAAGCAGCAGGTCCAGACCCCCATGACCTGTTCCAAATTTAAGTGCCACCACCTGAAGCAGCTTCCTGGGCTCGCACTCCTAATGATGTGACTCCCAAGCCATGCTGGGCATTAGGAGGTTTGGTAGTTGCCAAAGTTGCAAAATTAGCTTTTATTAACATTTCCATCTAGTCTTGGGACCAGCAAGTAAGGGGTCAATCAGAACTGCTACAAGCAAGTAGATTTGTGGGAAAACAGATCATATAATCACAGAATGGCCTGGGTTGGAAGGGACATTAAAGATTGTCTAGCTCCCAGTCCTCACCATGGACAGGGACACGTTTTACTAGACCAGGTTGCTCCAACTTGTCATTGCACACTTCCAGGGATGGGGCATCCACATCTTCTCTGGGCAACCTGTGTCACTGCCTCGCCACCCTCACAGGGAAGAAATTTTTCCTAATATCTGATCTCAGCTTGCCCCCTTTCAGTTTGAACCCACTCCCCCTTGTCCTGTCAATCAATTCTCCTGTAAAGAGCCCCTCTGCAATGGGGAAGAAGATATTTTATTCTTGTCATAAGGTGCATCTTCCTGAGTGGTGCTACACAACAATTTGAGTTTCCATGTGAAATGCTGTATCCTCATTAAATATAAACCAGGAGTACGAGTTTAATATTCCTTATCATTAATACCATACAAACATTCTGATGAGCAAATTCCACAGGGCTGCAAGCCTATTCCTCATCCCTTTGGCTTCGAGGGCACTTGACTGGAAACAAATGCCTGATATTACTACCTAGGATCAGAGTTTTTCTCTGAGCAGCCTCTCCTACACTTCTCTCCAGCCAGCCTTGGACAGACCTTTATCAGCCAGATCCACTGGCTAAAAACCTTATACGATATTTACACCTTTAAAAATTACAGCCACACTGCTTCTCCATGACAGTACTTCACACTCAGCTTCCTCAAATATTAACTTTGCATGAATCTCAAGAAAATACAGCCTGGCTTCATTAATGTTTATAGGGTCATTCAAAGTGAGACTATATTTTACAAAGAATTCAAATACACGCAAAGTGGTCACCAATGTACAATGTTTACTCCTATTTTAATCCTTTCCCATACCAAAGGGCAAAAATTCCTATTAAATATGTTAACCTACCCTTGTATACACATAGTGCAAACACCATTATAGAAACCAACAATTTATCCAGAAGCCCCCAAGCCCTAATCCTGCTTCTATACCTTTCTATACATTACAAAATGTGAATACAATTAACAAGCAAAAAAACATTTCTACTAGACAGAGATGCCTGTGGCTCCCAGGACAAGTGGCACAAACAGCAGCCTTCCTCTTGGTGAATTTTAATTGGAATTTTAATAAAGGCTTTACCACACTGGAGAAAACTGCCTTTAGCACAGCTCTGACTCTTTTAATCAAATTCTTTGGTGATGGTTCCTGGTACTGAATGGAATTCGGGAAGTTATTTTAGCAATATTTGTATTTTTCTCTGATTTATAATTACAATTTTTACTCAAGTAAAAAGATCAAGAAATTGTAACATCCTTGCATATATTATATTGAATGGCTCAAGCTAGGGGGTCAGGTAAGGTTTTTGTAATATTTCCATTCCAGCACCCAGATACACTAACAACTGGATTTCCCAGACAAGTGCAAAGAGGCTCATTCTGAGCCGTTCTTCAACAGGCATTTTACTCTTCTTATGGAGCTACAAATCCCTACAGAACTTCTGTGCATTAATATCTTTCCATAAAAATGTGTCCCTTATCATAGAAATGATTCTATGATAACAATATGTTACAGCAAATTCAACTAACTAAACTCCACTCTTCTTTGAAAGCCTCCTCCCCAATTTACCAATTTCATTTTATTTTTAAAAAGACATGCACTGGCCACCACACTCATATTTTAAAGGGCAAACTTTGTATTTCCTGTCTCAAAATAAATCCAAGAGGCAGAGAAAAGGAAGTCTTAGCTGCTTAGTTGAAGATTTTAGAATGTGAATATAGATTTCTTACATACTGTGAATCAAACTAGAGACATCAAATGATTTCACTGAATGTTTTTTCTGAAAATATTTTTGTAAATTGCAGTTAGATTACACATATATATTTGTCATTGGTTTGTATTCAACAACACTTGGGTCAAACAGCATTTCATCTCTCTGCAAATTAAAACCCCTCAGCAAATGGATAGCTAATATGCTTCAACAGGAAGAGATGGAAGTTATTAGATCCCGTTCTTCACTGGCACAGTGAATCAGGTAATTGATGCAGTAATGCAAAACATTATTAATGCCATCACCTCTCCTATTTGTAAACCTCTCATACAGTCTTTGACATCCACTGTGGCAATTTCTGTCACTTCCACCACCCACTCTTGTTGCTCTGCTTCAGATTTCTCCATCAGAAACTTCCTTACAGAATTTTCTGACTCTGTTATTTCAATGAAGACAAAATTCTGAAATACACCAGTCAAAGGTTTTCAAAACTAAGGAATGAGATGGAAACTTAACTCCAAGTTATATATCCTTGGTCCATTAGCTACTTAAAATTATAACTTAGTGAAAATTCTTATTTTTGCATCTAACATTTCTATAATATAATTCAGATATATAGCTTACAAGTCCAGGCTAACTGCCCAAGGACAGTTCTTCAAAACAATTTTCTTAAAAAAGGTAAGCATCTTAAAGGCTTTGTATCAGGCAAATATTGCTTAACCAGTATCACTTTGCTAGCAAAATATTTTGACACAGTTGTTCTTTTAAAAAAAAAAGTTTAACATCCATTCTCTGTTTCTGATTATCTGAATCCAAGAATTATCTGAATTCAAAGGTGCCACTAAATGGACACAGTTCAGCAGAGTGATGCTTGGCAGCAGGAAGGTGGGCACAGCTGGGGGACAGCAGTGCCCCTTCTGCAGCAGCAGCAGCCTCTGGCTGGGCACACGTTGATTCTGCAGCAATTTTCCTTTCCTGTTTTGTAAGGAGAGATGAAGCAGGAGATGTGCTGCATGGTTTAAAGGAGGCACTGAGCAGCTCACTGGAGGGGAAGCAGGTTCAGAAGAACATTGTGTGTTTGGTTTTCAGGATGGCAATTGTGAAACTGGTCTCAGCTTTGCTTCCCACGGAGCACTCAAACACGTCCCAGCTTCATCACTCCGACATCATTGCAGCAAGGGAGGTTAAAAATAACACACCACACCAAAATAACATGCACAGAAAGACTTGATTTATAAAACCTGTGTTCAGAGCTGATGAGAAAGAACTTCAGGACATTGTGACTTGGATAGGTGCTTGAACTGTCTCAAACTCCAGAATAATAAATTAATAAATAACTGCCTTCAGTTCCCCTGTATTTTCTCTTTGTACAAGACAAATGGCCACTTAAACCAGCAACATCTCTGGCAGATTGTGCTGACTTTGGGATCGCAAGTGCCACAGTTTCAAGATTTAGCCACTTTAGGCTTGATAATCTGAGCATCTGCTGGTCTTATTCTTTTACTGATTTCCAGCCTTCTCTCAGAGGTCTGCATCTGTTCTCCCTCTGAGGTGCAAATAATACAAATAAGAAGTGTGTGACTTGCCCAGCACTTTGGTAGATGCTCAATCAGAAGTGATTTAGTTCTTCACTACACTCTGAAAATGAAATAACCTTCCCTAAGAACTAACTGGCACATTGAGAGCAATGTAAGAGTGAAGGTTAGAAACAAAAATCCCCAGAATCAACATCTGATTAACTACTTTAAATAATACTTTATTCGTGGTTTCAATCTTTGAATATTTCTTACCCTTAACAATTCACAAAGTTGTCCTTTCATTTTTTCAAGATCCATTATTTATGGATAAAAGGACAAGGAGGAATCGCATTGCTTCAACTGAGCTTTGCTCTGGAGTAAATGGCTTTTATTTTTAAGAAAAGACTGTTTGATTTTGTAATATTAATATTTTAACACCAACTTCGTTCATCTGAACAGTTGTTGATTATCACATATACTCAGTTCTATATATGAAAATTCTGTGAGAACTGGTGTTCAAAATGAAGAACAAGCAACGAAAACAGTTTTCACGATCATTAAAGATGCATGCGCCGTTATTATGGGAAACATTTTAATTAAATGCTGTTAAATAACTTCATTTTTTCCCCTTAGCTTGCTACAGTGCATCACATCCTTCAGACCTTGTTTAACTGGCCCTGGTAGTAGCAGGGGGTTTGCTCCTGATGTGACTTCTCAGGGGCTGATGTAACATTAACTCTGAGGTTCCCATTCTCATCTTCATGCCTGACATTCACTTAACCAGCCTGGGTGGTGAAAAGTAACCCAGAGAATCCATTTCAGAGAGGCCACAGGCTAAACCATGAGCATGTTAAACATCTTCCTGATGATCTTTATGACCTTTTCCAGTCATGTAAGCAGAAGAGAGGAGCTGTCTTGCAGTCACAAACAGATCCTACAGCCCTGCCCCTGCAACACACACAACCTGGGGTTGTGCATTTACATGTCCCTGTCACACACTTGCATCAAAACAATAACCAGAATCTGCTGGTTACATAAAGAACCCACCTAACCTGAGGGGCAGCAGATAATTTGTAAGTGTGTTTACCATACTCCATCAATAACAACTAGAAATGATAATTTACTTTCATCTCTTTAATTACATTTAAAAAACCCCAAAGTTATTAAAACACCGACTACATGTCACAAGGAAGTCTCAAAGCCAATACTGCAGGAATAACACCTCTAAGCAACTCTGAGCTAAGAAACAAGGCACTTTTCTCATCACTGACAACAACAGCTGAATTAAAGATGCATTGATGCAGCTCACTAATGCCTGTATTACACACACAAACCACATCTCTAACACACAAGAAAGCATGGCTTCAAACAGAACCAGAATCTCCATTGCAGAGAAATTCTGGCTAAGGGATGATGGGAAAGCAAAACAAAATAAACCCCAAGCTACTGTACCCCATTCTGTTTCATCTCTTATCCATGAAACTCTACCAAATCATTTGGAAGATGTTCAAATGTGGTTTGGAATAGCAAAAAGCACAGCTTCATTTCAAAGCCAGTGTTGACCATTATTTTCCACAGCTCAGCACATCCTCTCAAAGCTTGAAAAAGCTTGAGCAGAATGTAACTTCCTTCCTTTTGTTTTTTCTTTTTTTTTTTTTTTTTTTTTTTTGACAAAATCAAGAAGTATCCATCCCACAATACTGCCACCTCCATTTACTTTCTCACGTGGGATTCTGGATCAGCCTGTGAAGTCAGAAAGGGAGAAAATGCTCTTTGTGGAGAAAAGAACAGAAGGCAGGCAGGATGGGGACTGCAGAGCAAGTTCCTCTGCTGGCAAAAATGCTCCCTCTTCCAGATGGTGGAAGAAGGGAGCTGATTACATTCCTGTGGGAAGAACTGCACAGCCAAATATTTCCCAGGTGCTTCAAGTCTCCTGCTCTGTACAATTGTCCTGCCCTCTACTACTCCCTGTTGTTTAGCACAGAAGCTCCACTTCCAGGACAAATTGACAATTTAGAGATTGGAAGAAAACGTTCCCCCTGAGGCCAAGACTGGCAGACATTTTTAGGAGTGTGACTTTAGTACACTTAGGTGTGTACAACTCAGAAACCTGAGTAAATAATCTGAGGGAAGGTTTAGATTAGCACACCTGTCTGACATCCAAGAGTGTTAAAAGGCAAAAAGGAAACTCAAGGCAACACAGGAGATGCCAGTTTTCATAGCTGGACATGAAGTTGTCATTAAGTTCTTTATTTTCCCTTAAAAAGTTGAACTGCATATAGCACTAGGTAGAAGGAAAAGGGCTCTTCATTAGAGGTTTGCTTTACTGGGGGCATAAAGAACCACTCCACGACTCCTGCACTAGTACCACTTGAAAAATGACAAGTGCATTAACAGAGCCGCAGTGTGAAACTTCAAAATCATCCCTTTAATCACATGCCACTCAAGATGATATAAAAATCCTAATAAACATCAGGCTGACCACTTCGGAGTGCCCACCACTGCTCTGAAGCATGTCATTTACACTGCTGACATGCAGCAAAAACAAACCACTTTAACAGAGTATTTCTAGTGAATAAAGGAAAGCTACAAATACAGTCAAATCCAATCTTTTCCTGCCTAAAAAAAGAAACATCTCCACCAAGTTCAGAGAGTGGAGCTTGTGTAAGCAGGTATGAAATTTTCCATGATGCAAGAAGTATTCCATAATGATATTGGTGCAAATTTCAACTTCTTTGTTCCATAGGCCTGAGAGAAATAAAAAAGTTAGTGCTAACATATGATCCTAGCAGTTTTTCATGTACAAAGGGAAAAAAAAAACCAAAGCCCCAAAACTTGCAGAGCAGCAAATTTTCAAGGATTCAGGGTATGAGAACACACTCATGACCCATCCCTGCACTGCTGCTGGAAATCAAAGGCACAGGATGAGGACAACTCTTCACCAGTGAGCAGCACATGGACTGAACTAGCACTTAACTACTGATTTACCAAGTTGTGCCTCATTAGCTGCATTTCTGGTAATTTCATCTCAAAAAATATTTTAAAAAGCAGTATTGTCATTACCAACAATATATGTATGAAAGGCTCCATGTGCTGGTAGCTGCATAATGAGTAAATGCTTTTAGTAGCTATTAAATTTGAAATGTAAGTAAAAAAACATTTTTCTCCTGACACAAACAGGTCTCTTAGCATACCAAGGCTCTCTAAGCTATATGATATAAAAAGAAAAGGCTTTGTCTTAATCTGTAATGATATTTCAGAAATTACTTTTACAGTACAGTAATTCTGGAAATGATGAGAAATGAAGACTAGCAGTGACAACTGAGTTTAGAGTTAAGCCAAGGTTCCTCTGGGGAGAGCACAGCTAGCAGCATAAAAATATTATCAGCCTGAAAGAAGGCAGCCTTCTTGAAATAGGTTGTTTTCCTCAGTTCACAACATTTTCACTGTAAGAGGGAAACTAGATTCGGCCCAGAATGGTCAAAACATATGAAGGAAGATGGAAGTTCAACCTGGAATGCAGAAAAGGTGCTTATTTGACATGTATTAAAGCCCTGGCAGGGTGGTAAAGACCACAGGAGGAGCAACAGGAATAGCCAAAGTTCACACAAAAGAAACACATTATGAAAGTCATAGAAAGGTTTATGGAAAGCTCAGGATTGTAGAACAAATTTTGAGAGATCTCCTTAACATAATCCTAAGCATGATCACACTGTTTGTTCAAAGTCCAGGCTCCTGCAGGTGTATAAACCATATCCATTTCTACCAGTGCAATATGAACTTAAGGCAGCCAGACTCTGAGAGGCAGAAGACTCTTGGGGGAATAAAATGAAATGGGAAAAAAAAAAAAAAAAAAAATCATTTTGCAGAGCAGAGGAGAAAAAAAAAGATTACCTTATTTCTTCTTTGAGATACTTGAGGGCAATTTCATTCTTTCTCCCTCTCTTTGCACATAAAAAAGAAATACATGACATAGGTCTAAACTTGTCCTCCTTCCTCAGGAAATTATCCCAGTAACTCCAATGGGAGTTAGATGCCAGTAGGAGAAAAGAACATGAAGCATAGCTGAGCCTGACTGAAAGTCCAGAAAATATCAACAAAGAATTGAAAAGTCTTTATTGAAAGATTCAAAATGTATCACAGAGCAAGGGTTCACCACTGTGATTATCTGATCAATATCCAAAAATCAAGTATAGTTTGACTGCCACATAGTTAGACTTAAGATTTTACAGTCCAAATTCAACTCAGCTTTAATAGCTCTTCCATGAGCACAACTTTATGCAATATTTTCTGGACACCCAACTTTTTCTCTAGATGTTGTTAAAAATATGCAGGGATAGGAGAAATTGAAAGATTCTAAACTTATTCTACCATTCTATAGGTCTAGCAATACTCCTGTTACATCACCACAGTCCAGGAATTACCTTGAGGAAATTGGTGTAATTAATTACAAGGCTTCACTTCAGTGAGAGAACAGGAGAACCTAGACAATTATTTTTATCATCCCTAATTATTATTATTCTACTCTTTCTCCCCTTTCTCTAGGAGACAAATTATATCTGTTCATATCTCTTAGATAAATATTTGGGACTCAAATCCTTATTTTCACACTAGGGACACCCCTACCTCAGCATAATCCAGGAAGATAATTATTTGAAGAATACCTGGATAAGGTACATACTGCTTTCAAATCTCACTGACAGGAGGCAGAATTTTTTAATAAAACACTCCAATTTTTATCATCTCCAAAGTCCTTATTGGAGATATCCAGCAACCTATTTGATTTCTTGTGTCAGATGGGTTACTTTTTCCAAGTGCTAACCAAAAACATTACATTCACATTAAAAACAAAGTATATTGCCATTACAAGACATTAATCTCAAATCTAAAGAGACTCCACAGCAGGAAATGTCTTTATTTAATTTTGATTTGGTGGGTTGTGCCAGTCTTTGGGATTGCTGTTGCAGATGAAGCATTGTCATGTGTTTAATTTGATGTAAAGGTGTGAAAGTTATGTTAGCCAGCTTCCCTAAAGAAAACTGTTACATTTCAAACTGCAATTCATAGGGAGGTTGGGGGAGGACACAAAATGATCTAACCTGCCAGTCACAGACATTTTGAGATGCTTGATACTAATTAAGCGTATCAGCCCTGATGCCAGACTTCTCTAAAGACAAAAGGTTCCATCAAATTGATAAGACTGTGCTAAGCAGGGTTTAAAATTAATTCATAATTTCTTTTATGTTTGTCATGTTTTGTGAAAATGAACTGCCACTCAATTTTTCATAAGCTCTGCACAAGCAGAAGCAGCTTAATTTCAGGCACTGTGCTGACAGGCCTGGGTAGTTTTATGAACAGATTATGATTACACACAGTGATCAAGCTTCAGATAATTGAAGCAGCAAACCAAACTATCCAGCATGCAAATATTAATGGCTGTCCCCAAAGTCTCATTGAATTTGCATAATATAAGAACTTTTAGCTTCCTGTTGCACTTGCAATATTTTCAGCGTAAATAATTAAAAAGAAGTAACTAAAGGGTCTTCCAATGAAGATCATTCCATCTTAGATTTCTTACTGTTTGGAGGTGGAACAGAGCAAGCTGCAGCCTGACATTCAGAGCACATGCCTGGGGAAGGCTATTTCTGCATCCCATTTCTGATTGCAAAAATGAATGTTCTCTGAAGCCAAAACTTCACCCATCTATTTTTAGGGGTGCTGAATGCACTGTTCTCTAATAAATCAGCAGATCTTTGAGAACACAGCACCTCCAAAAATACCAGAATGAGTGTTTCTGAAGCTTTAAGGCACAGCCATGGCATGATTAAACGAGAAAAAAAATGTAGGCCAATGACATTAACTTTGCCTAAATGCCTAATATCTGACATGTGTTTATATTAAGGTACATTGCAGTTCTAGAGTTAAGGTATGTCGCAGTGCAAAACATTGGTGTTGTCAAGAATAATCCAAAGGCTATTGTGAAGATTTAGTTTACTTCTACATCTCATCTACTTCTACATCTCATATCAAGCTTGTGAATTAACCAATCACTGTGAAAACCAGTAAAGAAACCTGTCTTTAATATTAAAGTCTAAAGCCACAATCTGTTTCAGCCTGGCAAAGAAAATGGTGAGACTCCTTGCTTTAGGCATTGGGAAAAAAAATAGCGTTAATATTGTCAAGGCAACAATGAAAATACTTTACTATTATTAGGTGGAAAATTGAAGGTGCAGAAATCCTTCACTTGCTTTGTAATAGCTTGTTTAATAAAGGGGGACCGGAATAATCGTTTTTCAACTTTAATATTATTAGAGAGAAACAGAAAAATGGTGCCTGAGATCTAATGCTGCAAACCAGTTTCCTGCTGGATGCAAAGAGCTCTGTCTGGTTTGAAAAAGCTATTGCTGTGGTAAACAAAAAAAGCCCCTTTCACTATCACCTCATTAAGTGAGTCACAAGTGGTTTTCATTGATTAGCTCCTATTATAGCAATAATCCTCAATATGCTGCATGCTGCATACAAGCACTGTTTTGTGTAAACAACTGCCAGTGATTAGTGATCAATGAATAATTTTAGCCAAATGTAATTGGATGAGAACACATTAAGAACTACTTCATTTCATCCTCTTGATACTAAAAGGAGGAGGAGAGGTGCAGACAGTTATCCCACCTTGCTAATTAGTATTTCCTTTTGAGCGCAAACATTAGATTTAGATTTATATTAGGCATCACATCTGAGCTGCATCGCCACAAATAAATTTAACATAATCAAAACTAAGTCCTGCATTGCTGGTTTTTTGCCCAGATTTCTAAAAGATTTCTAGTTATTAGTGCTGTATATTTTTCTATTTTTCAGAATAATTTCACAGAGAATGGCTGTAAGAGGTGCAGTCAATAGTTGCAACAGCTCCAGCTTTCACATTTGGTGAATGGCAACATTAGAAATGAAAGGGGGCTGCAAATACAGCATCTCCTGGTCAGGCTGTTCCCCCAGAGCCCTCCCACACCACAGCATCAGACAGTCCCACATGGGAGCTGACTTCAGGTAAACATCATTTTTGATCCAGGGTTTGATAGCTTTGGCAGGCACCTTCCTAAAGATGCACAAACACTTCTAGAATCAGTGAGAGGCACAAGGTCTTTTCTTCCCACATCTGGTTTCCAAACAAAATGCAAGTGGAACAATATTGAGCAAAACACAAATATTTTACACTTTTGTGAGAAACCACAGAGAACTAAGTTCAGCCTTCTTTTAGCCAAAAGAGTTTCCAATCCCTTGTAAGAGCTGGTCCAACTTTTGAATGGTGTTCTTATTCTCTTGTGGAAATAAAAGTATAATATTACCATCAGTGGCCTCCCTAAACTTTGTCTATTGCTAGAGATACTTGTCCACATTTTTCCACTCTCACTCTCCTGTCTTTAAGGTGACTCACTCTTTCTTTGTTCAGTTTTCCTTTTGCTTGAAAGCAAATCACAATGCTGCTGATGCCCACACAGTCACACACAGTGTGTTCTCAAACTAAGGAATAGCTACATTGCAGATTCAAGTAAACACACCAGGAACGTCACCAGCAGTATAACTGTCCTCAAATTAGCTTTAAATGTAAATAAGACTGTTCTTTGATGTTTGACTGCTTTTGACTGCTCAGTCTCTATGATGAATCCATAGGTGTACTTTATTCTTAGTCTCTCTCTTCCTTCAGGCTCAAAGATTACATAAATTTTTGAGGGGAAAAAAAAAAAAAATCGCTGCAAAGTGAAAGAAGCAACTTTTCCCTTTCAGAAACACAAGAGCTCAAATCCTATGATATACAAGTAGTGAGCTACAAAATTTGATGGAAACTCACTGAAGTGCCTCACAAGTTTTGATTTGAGACTCCAGAAAGTCAGCTGTGGGGATGGTAATGGAGGTGACTGGTACAACAGGGATCGCTAAGAGGAAGTGAGTTTTAGAAACCTACTTAACTGGAGCTATAACAACTCCTGCAGCACACCCAAGAGTGCAGAAGCACAGTTATTACAAAGATAAAGATTATACTCAAGAATATGTATAAACTGGGCTGTGCAACTGGAGTGGGAAAACAACAGAGAGCAAGGGAATGGTTGGCCTAGCCACGTGTGGCTTTCTCCCTGAAGACAATGAGATGGGCACCCTGGCAGGTACTGACAGAGCAGCTCTCCTTATTTTCTGGGATATTTTTACCACTCCTCTTCACAAAGCCCAGCAACAGCCTCTGTCTTCAGAAGTGTGATCTCACCCTTTTGTGCTGCCCTTAGTGACAGAGGATGTGCTGTCACCACCTGAACTAACTCCCAGAATGGATCAGGTCCTTCAAATTTGTTACAGCTGGTCATTTATGACAAACAGCAATGCAGTATTTCTGGCTTCTCTTCCCGATGGTCAGACCTTGTAGTATTCTCTTGCTTCCTCTCAAAATTACTCCCAATTTTAATGGTGCTTCCCCAGGTGAGGCCTAAGTGAGAACTTCTGCCAGCACCCATTTCAGTCTTCCTTGCCAGGATCACACCTCTACTAAGGAACAACTGACAATCATAAGGCTTGCCAATATCATCCCGGGGCTGTGTACCTCAATTAATTTACAAGATTAATCTACACAAACTAACATTTTCATTTGTGAATGCTAAATCCTCTTGACTTGAAAGTTAGAAGCCTAAATCAGACACACTAAAGTTTTCATTGTGAATCATCATTTTCTGTTACTGTATATGTTGTAAATTGTCTTTCATTTACAAGTACTTAGTAAACTAAGTTCCATTTTATTAGCTACAGCATGTAAAGTTTTGCGAGTGCATTATTAAAAACACCTAATTGTTCTTTGAAGCAATGAGTACATATTTCTCTTTCCCATTGAGAGTTAAGTTTCTAGAGCACCAAAATACCCTGTTGTGTACAGCAGTTTATAGAGTGTTTCAATTATTTGTGCAAAGCCTCAGAGTAAGTTTTCTCTCTCTCAAGGCTTTAGCTATCTTGCTTAATCTAAGCAAAAGATTATTCACAGGATAACGACCAGGGTAAGAATGAACTTTGGTGAAAAAAACCAGTAAAAAATAGGTCAATAATAGTTCAAAAATACATTTTGTTATTTTATCACCTCCATAACACATGGTGGTAATAGTAATGCTGAAACAAGAGTACCAATTTCAGTGGTAGCTACACTGAAGGGAGAAGCCTGTCTCCAGGCGGTGACATTATTACAGGAATGGCACTACAGAACCAGGCACACACCTCAAGGCCTGCAGGAGTGATAGATGCAACACACTAATTCCACAGCTAAAGGATGTTATTACACTGTAAAGGTCATTTGTTCAATTTTGTGATACATCTTCAGCTGAGAATAGCAATTTAGAAAGTTTAGTTAGGATGCTACAGTCAAGTTGAAATGGCAGCTCTGCAGGTAAACAGATCACTGAGGGGGACTTCAAAATTCAGTAATAGTCTCAAATGAAGACTTCAAAAATCAGTAATAGTCTCATTTTGATGGACAGGTAAAAGATGAAGACTACTACCTGCATTAATTTATTCTCATAATTACAACATCTGTGATTGTTTCAAAATGATGGCATCAAAATTCTAAAGGGATGTAGAAACTGACAGAGCACAGACTAATAATGAAGGATTCAAAATACTGCATCTGTTATTCTTTGTGTCTCAAGAGTATATATCCTCATGAGCTCCCCCTGCCCCCCTTTGTATTTGTTGCAGGAGGCATATACAGAGAGAAAAAGAGGATTTGGCACAGCCTGTGTAACATTCAAAGGAAGAGGAATTTTTTCTGACTATTTAGCAATGTTAGATTTCACAGAATACTGAGAGACTGAAACAGAACAAAAAACTTTTGAGAAACTTTACAAACATTAAAGTTCAGTTCTATTATGGTGTGGAATAAGAGGGCCAACACATCAATGCACAGTGTCTCTGTGTGACACTGCCAAGCCAGCTGCCATCAGGTCTCAAGAAAGATATTTTGTTAATCCGTACCAGGAGCAACCTCACCACCACCTCAGGTCTTCTCCTACCCTTTCCATACTGCTTGTGAGAGCTACTGCAGACAGGAGGTCTCTGCCTGGGCTGAGCAATAGCAAAGCCATCAAGAGCTGCCATCAGGGATGTGCTGTGTCTGCCCCCAATTTGCAGCCCTCCCCTAGCTGTGCCTGGGCAGCAAAAAAAAATCAATGAGATTTAAACAGGGGGTGTATCTCCTTTTTTTAAAAAAAAAAATCGTCTTCTCTGGCAATTATTTTAAAAATAACAGAGCAAATTCAGTAAGAAAACTTTTACTGAAATATAGTCTATAATAATTGTTTTTATTGAATTATTTTTTCTTTTAAATGAAGAATACAAATCACTTTGCCTTGCAACATTTAATTAGATTTACCAACAGTTTTTAGCCAAGGCAGCATCTTAAATAATTAAATAGGTACATGGTACGCAAATATATATTATTTGCTTGTAGTTTGTGTCAAAGATGAGCAGCAATGGTTTAATATATACAAAATCCTGTATGTTTCACTACATGGAAGATAAGCACTTCCTTTCCTATTTCCAGACAGCATGACACAATATGTGCATCATTTATGTGAACACAGACTAAACGAGCCATGAAGGCATCAGGAAAGGATTAAATGCAATACTACAGCAATGCCAACTCTATGGGATGTTGAGGGAAAAACTGACTCCACCTGTTCTTTCAGCAAACAGCTTTTCATTTGAGACAAGCAGGGGAAAATTTCTGTTAACCATGGAGACACCACACATTTGCCCAAAAATACTTTCTTCAGGATTCAGCTCCCTCACACTATCCTTTCGCAGGCAGGGTGAGAGTATCCATGAAGTTGATTTGGCAGCAGAAGACCCTCTGAATCCCAATCAGCCCTGGCTTTTCCAAGTGTCCATGTTTATTTGAGGAGCTGCTCTGACACCTATTCTGTCTGCTTCTCAAGAGGCACTGGCTGCAATTTAGAGGAGTCACATCTGAGAAAGTTCAATGTCAAATTGTGTTAAAAACCTGCCCTTTCCATCTTCTTTCAGGTTATTGCACTCAAATGAATAGGGGATTTCTCAGCTTGGAGACCTTCTGGAGCACAAAATGCAGGAAAAGCACAGGAGGCACCAATAGCCTGAGGCACCAGTAACTCAAGGCACTGGGATTCCCAAGACAAGCAGGGAGCAGAACCAGTGTCAGCTCTTGGGGGACAAAGAGGAGTAAGTTCACCTGGGAACCCAAATTTTGCACAGGTTCTCCAACACATGGAGCCACTGAAAACTGCTGGATGTGAGAAAGACAAACTGGAAGGAAAAATCTCCTCATTCTAGGGCACAAGGAAAAAATTTGCTTTTCTCATCTTTTATTTGATTTTCTCTCAACCTGCAAAGTTCTCCCTATTCCAAAAGCCACCCCTTTCTGAGAAAGCCCATCTCTAGAGATCAGCAGCCCAGCAGTACCTGACAGCCTATTTATTTTGAGAAAACAGAGCTGGCACTTAAAATTCAAAGTCATGGCTATCTCAGGATCCTGTCAAAACTTCCAGAAATGCCATCTGGTTAAATATGCAGCACACCCTGAGGCACAAAAACAAAAATTATACTCTTTCTGGGGGTCTTAATAAAAAAAAAAAAAAGTGAAAAAAGAAAAGTAAACAAAACCTTGCTGTTTTTAGTGTGGACAACCTTGCTGATGACCTTCACAATGATCATGTATTGCACACAATCACATGTATTGTATTCTAGATGTAAAGAAGCAAAAATCCTGACACAATAATGCCACGGAAGGATATAACTGAACACAGGTCCAAGGAGGCAGAAATTTTACAGTATTTCCATCAAAAGCTAATGTGGCTTCACTAACAGCAGGACAAGGCATTTCACTGCCATTAACCATATAGTGCTTTTAACATCTTTCAACACCAAAAACCAAGTCAGACTTCATGCTACTTAACTTTTCTCTTTCCTATCCTGTTTTTGAACATGCCTAAAAGAGCTTCTCAACTACTTTTATTCCATTACCTTAAGTACTTAAGTTTCATTTTCAGCAAGGCCCTGTTTAATGAATATTTATGAGCAAATCCTGCAGTGTTCATTGAAATTGTAGAACTTCCCTTCACAGCAGGCTACAGATTTACATTTTGGGTTTTATTACTAAAATGCTAGCCACACAAATCGATGTCACTCAGAAAATGCGATGACAGCTCTTCCTCCAACCCCTGCCCCTTCATCCAAATAATGTTATGTATCATATTACTCTTTGGCTCTAGAGAAATATAGTTTATATTTTTGATATGCAATATTTAATTAAAAATGCATAATTAGAAAACATCCAGCAGCCATAATTTACACACGGCAGCCTCAGGCCGGCAAACCACTGAGAGCAGTCTCCCTGAAGTCACGGAGTTCACTGGTGTGAATGAAATTACTCACTTGCATAAGTGATCACAAGACAAGATCTTCATTACAGCTGTACACAACCTGATAAACAGCATTAACTCAGGTTTTTCCTTCTCTAGGCACTGGTTAGAGGCTGTGGAGCTGAACAATGGTGATGCAGGGCAGCAGCACAGCAAGGCCATCTCGCCAAGTGTTTGCCAGGTCCAGAAATGCCAAACCTTTCTCCCAGCTGGCAATGGCCACTTAAAGAAGTTGCTCCATTGCAACAAACAGGGACAACTAAAATTGTCTAAATCACTCTTTATTAACTTCACCTTTGCACTTCTAAAAGCAGGGGTAAGCTGATCTAATTTTATTTAAAAGTATACCCACATTCAGAGAACAGAGTCCATTTATTCTAAGACAGGTAAGTGACCCAAACATTTCACACAAACCTAGGCAGGTAACAGCAAATAAGCAACAAGTTCTTCTCTGTAATCAGCTGCAATCCAAGATGAACTTAAAACAAGACCAATTGAAATAAAGCAGCTCAGGAAGTGGGGAGAAGAAAAAAAGACAAAACATCATAAAACCAGACTCTGTAGCATTCCCCAATTTCTTTATTATTGTTAAATTGAGTTTATTTCTTTAGAGTAGTAAAAGGTGTGAATAACATAACCAAACTTCTGTGGTGTCAAATAGAGCTTCAAACATATATATACTTCATAGTGTTTGCTTAGGAGGGCTTGTTTCCTCTGACTAAAGCCATCCCTATGGGCTATACACAGGTTGCAGCTGCCTGTAATGCAGAATTTCGATGGAAGATGTTAAAAACATGCTTTTGTTTATTTATTTAGACAAGCTTAGCTGTCTTAAGCTATATACATATATACAAACATCATTTCTGAAGGGCGAGCTACACGTGGGCTTTCAGTAGGGAAAAGGCAGCATTTCCATTGCATAATCTCCTGGGTAGAAATTTCACAGAAATGAGAGTAAAAAACATTCACATGAAATAAAAAACAACTGGGCATTGTCATTTGCCAGTTCTAGAAATACTGCAGATGCAAATGACACAACGTAATCTGGCTTTCAAATTGCAATCAGTGTTTGATTTGTAAGCTCACCACAGTAGTTTAACTCTTGCTACCCCAGTATTTTCTATCATATGGGGAAGGCTTTCTTTTTTTCTTAAAGCTGAGACTGAGGAGAAATCTTTTATCCAAGTTCAGCAATTGAAGCCTGTAGACAAAATTTTTCCCTTGACAGTGTGTGTTACAATAGGGCTTCAAAATAACCTGTGCATTGCAGTTATTCATGGAAGAATTATAAATGTTTATCATACAACTGGAACTGTACAGTCAAAGCCAACTACCCATAATTGCTCTTGGAATTGCTATTAAAATGCATCCTTCCTTTCTAACGTGGGATAATGTTTTTGAACATGAACATGGCTTTGGATGACAAACGTAAGACAGGAGTTCCAGATGCCACTTGAGCCAGAGAGTAACTGGCTATGGGCCCACTCTTAGCCTATTGCTACTGCAGAGTAAAATGAACAAAAATGAGAACGAGGAGATGAAATTCATTGAAGTCATTAAAAAATTAGTCAACATGAGACCCCAGATAAGCTCGACACTTGTGTAATAGACAAGGGAATTGCAGGTCATTGAAACTGATAAAACTGGGAGTACATTTTGATCTTAAGGTCTACATTAAAAAAGACCAAACAAACAAACAAACAACCCCAACAAACACCACAAAAAAAAACCCCAAACAAACCAACCAACCACAAAAAACCCCCAGCCTATTGCTACTGCAGAGTAAAATGAACAAAAATGAGAACGAGGAGATGAAATTCATTGAAGTCATTAAAAAATTAGTCAACATGAGACCCCAGATAAGCTCGACACTTGTGTAATAGACAAGGGAATTGCAGGTCATTGAAACTGATAAAACTGGGAGTACATTTTGATCTTAAGGTCTATATTAAAAAAGACCAAACAAACAAACAAACAACCCCAACAAACACCACAAAAAAAACCCCAAACAAACCAACCAACCACAAAAAACCCCCTAAAACAACAAAAAAACCACCCCCCAAAAAACCAAAAACCCCCCAAACAAACAAACAAAACCAAAAAAAACCCCGAAAGACAAATTCAACAAAGACAACCAACTCCTGTATTTCTATTTAAACCATCCTCATGGCCTCATATGCTTTCCTGTTACTGGGTTACCTCTACAAAAGTGGGTCTCAAAACTGTGAGCACAGTGCAGTGGGAATGCCATGGCTACCAATCTAGTTATAAAATGTTGGTTCGTAATATACAAACTCTTTAAGATACAATCTAGTTTCCAAGTAACCAAGGAGGGATTTTCTCCAGAATAAAACATCCTTTCTATACATAACAATAATATCTAAGCAGCCAATGTGCTTTCCCCATGTGCACTCTAATTTGTTACAGAGCTAGGAGACATCTAGTTCACAAACTCAGTGGTATTTCCCTAACCCTTAACACAAGGTACAGCTATAGTATCTTGCTGATCAAGGCTGTGGGATGCTGCAGACCGAACAAGACTCTAAAATTACTTACAGGTATAACCAGATCCTAAGGCAGATTCCCTTTTCATAATCAGAAAGATAGAAATAACGCAAATGCCAAACAAAACACACCAGAGGTTTATATTAACACACAATTTTACAGCATTGATCTTCTGCCATCAACAGATGGAGAGATTAAACTGGTACTGTTACACCTCAGATTTGAAAGAAGCACAGTATGAGATACCAAAGGATTTTCCAGGGAACATTGTAACAGGAGAGTCTCAATGGGAATTCTGCAGATAAACACAGAGGAAAAAGCTAAACATAAAGCATGGTACATGTAAGGTTTCTCCTTGCTGAAATTCAAACAGCTGAATTGCCTACATAGAACAAAACCAGATTTTCAAACAGAATCAACCTCACCTGGAGATACACAGCTGTCATCTGCACTTGCATTTTAGCAGCCTGCCTGGAAGAGCCTGGTAAAATGTTTGAACAATTACTCCAGTCACGTTTCACTTTGTCCTTCTGCCAGGTTTGCACTTTTTTCATATATGAGCCTTCTACAAGAACAACTAATTTCTTGCCAAATTGCTTACTTCCATTCAAAGGTCCATGAAAATCAGGCACCCTAACAAAGACTGAAAGCTCTCAAAACATCCAGGGCATTTATCTGCATCAGATAAAATCAGACAGCACATGCCCAAGATTCTTGCTTGGTTGTAAGTCACTTTTTCTGCATTATATTAAAATTAGCACGGGATAGAAAGTCAATAAAAAGTCTATCCAGCATTAATTTCTATAAAACATATGTATCATGAGTATAAAAGTAATACTTTGGGCATTATGCTGTTTCATTAACATCCACCTTCATCAAAATCTGCTTTGAGGTAACCAAAATATAAATCAGAATTGCCTACAGAGTACAACAGTATGGAAATGACTACACGTTACACTTGCTAAGGACCCAAAAATTTCAAGTAAATTTCTCCAGGTAAACTTTCATGGATCCTTCTGTTATGAAGGTGAATGTCACCTTTACTGATTTTTTTGTATATTTTATACAGAGAAGCAAAACCAGGGCTGATGGAAGAGTACGATCAAATAAAACTCTCCCACAACACAAACCAAACAAAAATCAGGCCAGGGAATCAGCTGAAAACAAACAAGATTTTGCATTAAATCCAAAGAAGCACTTGTTGATATTGCAATTATTAGATATGAGACTTGGATGTGGCACTGTAGGTATTGATGTCAAAAACCATGACTGAGAGCAAATAGTTTTCAAACAACCATGATAGCCCCTGGGCTGTCAGGGACAATAATTACTTTTCCCCCCTTCCAGATCAACGATGTAAGGACCAGATTTTCCCTCCTTACTCACGTTCAGCAATGTATTAACTCAGAGCAAACCTCATTGCAGTAAACAGATGCAAGTAATAAGGGTATCAGACTTCATCTGACAGAGATAAATTCGAGTTATTATGTTTGTTAACAGAATTGGCTTGGTCCTATAAATAAATAATTTCCCCCCAAATACACAATATGAAAGCAAAAAGTAGCCAAAGATATGATAATGTTTTCATTCCTGAATCAGGATCACTTCAACATCGTAAAGATAACCAGAGAGAGGGGAAAAAAAGAGAGAAGCCAGTTTGAAGCACTTACTGTCAGCAAGCCTGTGTTAAGCACCTTGTTGTATAAGGCATAAAGAATTTTTTAAAAGTTTTTAAAAAAAACTTTTTTCACCGCTCTCTAGACACTTGATTTAGTGGATTCCACCGTTAAGTGTTGTTACTAAAGAGGGACCTTCCAGCCTGCTGCTGCTGCTTCTCCCACTACAAACACAGAGTGTGATTGCACAGAGGTGTGCTTCCTCTTGTGACAACTCCTCATGAAATATCTTGAAGTCCTCTTCTGCCTTTCACTGTACCTTTTACACCAAAACATGTCCGAGGAGCTTGAATACGGCTCTAACAACTCTGCTGGGGCTCCTGGTGCCTTGTTAAAACTGGAACAGAATCATGTTTCTCCCTCAGGCACTGCCTTAAAAAAACTTTAGGCCATACGTTCTTGAATTATTTATCAGAAGTTATTATGCAAACAAGGATTAAATAATTCTCTTTGAGCTGCTGGTAAGCACAGCAGCTAGAGGCACAGTGGCTGTGTGATATCTACATTTTATCCAGCCTTCCTGGCAAACAAACTGCATTTTGCTAGGTAGATCCAAGACCTGCTTTTCCTTTTTACTCACACTGGTGTAAATGAGAGAACCTCCTCAAAATTTGATGCAATTATATCATCATAATACTGCGTAAGTAAATCAGGCCACTATTTATTTCCAAATGCATTCGATTAATGACTGTTGGCAAAAATAGTAAAGACTTCAACTTTACTCTGCCCTCTTGCTCAGCTCATCTGGCCTTGCTTTATAAAACCAGCTACTCTATTAAGGAACATAGGAAATAAACAATTACCACAGAAAAACTTCAACTTTTAAAAAAAAGCTAGCTGTGACATCCACCCTATGCAGTAGATAAAGTGCTCAGTGTTCTCCAAAATAGGCATCACTTTCTAAACACAGTCATAAAAAATATTTGCAATCTATATACACGTAAGCAACTCCTGTTACTGCTGTATGATCTCAATTCAAGAAAGTTACACGCCTGTTTATAAATGTGGATTTGCCCAGTTATGCAATAAAAGTAATTAAAAAATAATAGAAACTATGAACTTTATTCAAGTGTGTTACATGGCAGAAAAGAGCTAAGCAAAGAGATAAAACAATCGTTGCTGCTGCCTAGGATAAATACTATTTTATTAGGGGCTTTTTTCCCCCTACAGGCAAAATTCAGAGCATATTTGAAATGCCCATTCCCTTTATTAAACTCCCTCAGAGGGCAGATTTCTTGGCTCATTTCTCAAAATTGACTCATTTACACACACACAAAAATACGCACATCAGGTTTTCTGCTTCTTAGCACGGCAAGGCAAACATTCCCTCTGCCCCTATTAACAGGAGGGATACTCAAAAACTAACCACAGACCTCCAAGGAAACGCTGTGCCCATGCCAGTAGTCTCTGAAGGCTGCACCTTTCTAAATGCTGAAGCAAGAAAGAACACCGAAAATGCAGCACACATTAATGTGGAGTCAGAGCTACGAAAGGCTTAGCTGAACTTCCACCACCTCCACAAAAAAAAAAAAAAAATCAATGATGAAAAAACCCTGGTTACTTACCCTGGAGGCAGAAACTCCAGTTCTTCTGTACCAAACTGCTCCATCTCCAACAGTGATTCACTAGCTCTGCTCTCCATTGCCACGTTTACCTGTTTTATTTAGTCCAAAGGCTTTTTAGCCCACAATAACAACAACAAGCTCAGAGTGAAACTTAGTCTGATCTTCCTAAGGCCTTAACTGTTAAACCAGGCTCCTCTTCCACACCTTCTGCCTGGCTCACATGAGACATTTCCTACCTGTTAACAGGCCCTGAGTGCCCCACCCCTGCAGCCAGGAGAGCTCAGGAGAGCATAACACATCCCTGCAATGTCAGAGGGTAACTGAGAGAAGAGAAGCAGCTGGAGTACAGCCAGCAAATATTTATGGTGCAGCTCCCAAAGTGAACCCCTCAGACTGAAAGGGCTGAGCAGCTATAGCCCTAAACCTCCTAAGCAGCCTCTGCTTGCCACCACCTTTTAAAAGGTGCTTCTCATCAGATCAGGCTCAGGTGCTGCAGAGGAAGAGCCCTCCTGGCAGCCCTGCATCAAACAGCTGCGTTTGCAAGGCAGGTGGACATTCAGGCTCTCCTTCCTGGCTTCAGCTATTTCAGTGGGTAATTCTGAACACTTCCCCTGGGTGAATCTGGCCCCAAGCAAATGCAGTGACTGATAGCTAAAAGCCAATGGAACTTCTTAATTAATGTCAGTGGGTACAGAATGAGGTCCTTAAAGAAGTTAATTAAAATTGCGGGGTTTGGTGCAATGTAAGGATGAATAATGTGCTTCATGTATTAATACATAGCTAAAAAGAAACACCAAAACAGTAGCTTTGGTTCAGGAGTTATTACAAAGCTCCAGAGCTGAAAAAATGAAAATCCAGAATGCTCTTTACTGCATTTTAACAATAAATAACGAAAAATAGTATCTCTGAAAAGAGAGTTTTTCACCATTTGGAGAGGAACACTAAGAAAATTCAAAGACCTTTTACAGTTCAGACCAACATATACAGCTGTTTGCTGATTCAGGTTTAACCCTTAATCTGTAGCAGCAAATCAAACCAGATTCAACTGAGACACAAACCAGAGCAAACAGCTCCAATGTCAGGCTCCCCACATGCTGCCAGCACTTGAATCTCAGGCCATGGAACCTGTCCCTGGTTGCCACCCTACTCCACTGCATCTGCCTTCTGCTGCAACTTTCAAAGAAACATTAGTAGCAACATTTCTTTTTGATTTTGCCCTTGAAAATTAATGCTCTGTGAGCTGCTGCGACACACGGGCTGGTCTTGCCAGGTATTAAGTGCTCTCTTTTTCCATGCACTAAGTGCCTCTCAGAACCAAGATAGGAATCAAAATAACGCACACAATCAGATGCTATTCAAGTAGATTATTTTCTTTTCCCATGTTTAAGTTGTTGATAGACAGACGCAAAAGACTGTATCTTTTCACACCTCATTAATTTTTATCTTTGGCACCTTAAATTTAAAAAGTCCCCAGAAGATTAACACTGTTGTTACACTTTCTGTCTTAGAAGGGGAAAAAAAAAAAAGTGTCATGTGCTTTGGAGTTTTTTAAGTCCTGGATGAATAATGATTCAAAAAAAAAAAAAAAAAAAAAAAAAAAGATGTGGTAAAAGTACCAAATATACCAGATATGCGACTAAGTAAGTGATCTCAGTGCTCTCTGGGCATTACTGCTTCCCCACAACCTGTTGTTACCGAGCACTGAGGGGAGATAAATTCCTCCAGCTGCTGAATTACAGGTGATCAAAGTATGGGGAGGGCTGTTTGCCTTGTAAGCAGGTTTTGGTGTGGTCTGAGGAGCTGCGGGTCCGTGTTGGAAGACGCATTACAGGAGAGGTTAATGGGGATTTGGTTTAGGTCTAGTCAATTCTCTGTTGGCTGATAATTAAGATAAACTGCTCGATTTAAAGCTGGGCAGGGGCAGGAGGGAGTTTGGTGGTTATAATGGCCCAAACAATTATGTCTTGTAGACTAATGCCTTCCTGCTGTGTTATCTAAGATAACTTTCATATGAGTCACAGAATTTGATCTTAATTTGGGTTTGTTTTTGTAAGTGAAGCCTTTTCCATTTTTCTTTGTATCTGAAGCTTTTTTTTAGGTAAACACCTCTACATTAATCCAGAGATAGCATGAGATAACCTTGCTGTTGCAGTTACAAGTTTCCCAGAAGACAAATGTTTCCACCATAAAAGAAACTAATCTAATTATTCCACTCACATTGCTTCTTGCATGTTAACTAATGCTCGTTCCATTTGATCCTGCAGTGTACCCAGTAATTTATACACCCACCACCTCATTAGACCTTTGGAGCATCCCATACAGTCTACCTTCAAGACCTGCAGTGCACCTAGGAATTGTTACTGCTTTCATGGACCAAATTTGTCAGACCAGCTATCCCCTTGCAGGGGATAAATTCTGGGATAAAAAACAAGTTCTCCTTATCAGCTAAGTTATGCAAGCTCTGAGGAAGATAGCAGGTTCTCTGGACCCAGTGGTTTAATCTTCTCCAAAGTAAATGGTTCATCAGTTTTAAGTCCAAATCCAGTACACACTTGTGGGAGCAATTTCCAAAGGTAGGGAAGCCTCCCTGTATGGATGCTTTTCCCCTCATTCATAAATAGGTATGTGGTCATTTGGATTGGTGAGCTGGATGCAGGAGAATGCAATATTAGCCATTAAATCCAAGGAATTCTACTCTAAATTGGTTTGAATTGAATTGAAAAGAATTGGTTTTTCCCTCATGTGGAGTTAAACTTGTCACTACTGCTGTTTCATCCAGGAGAAAATACAGGTAGATGCTATCTCTCTTCAAGCCAGACCATTTTAAAAAGAGATCTTAATTAATACTTATGAGATTTGTTTGGAAATCCTAAGGCTTGCAACACTTCCTCATGTGAGTCTCACTACATTTTAAGTAGTACACATTTTAAACAAAAAATTGTCCTAGCAGGTAACATGGGCACCATTTAGTTTCTCAGTACCCACCATAAAATATCAAAGATTAAATACTAAAAGGTAGTTATTAAATAGCTACACAGCTTTAAAGACTCATGTTCTGAACTTGTACTGCACTTATCACTTTTTAAAGTAGAGTTGAAACTTGTAAGTGAAAGCTTATTTCCTTCCATACACAGTATATGGTACACAGAATTAAGAAGCTTTGGCTTACATGAATCCACAGGGACTCATTACTTCTCCAGTCAGTCCATGTTTCTATTACAAAGCCATTTGCCACAGCTTGCAAAATATTCAGATCTGGATTGTGTTTGATTATGTGGCGTAATTCTAATTTTATTCAACCCTTTCTTTAAAATCACATTCATGTAAAATCCATGTTCATATTTTACATAAACCACTTGCACCACAAACTCAAATTCTTTTCCAGACTAGTTGTGTTCGCATTCTTTAGAAAAGCTCCTCTGATATTAAAGCAGTTCTGACTCTCTAATTAAAATTTGGGAATTTAGGAATGCACATGATCATGTTGGCATCCAATCTGAGCCACTCTTTTGATAATAATATAATCTCATCTCCCCGTGTCCTAAGGGGATCCCATTCTTTCTCTTTCCTATCCCTTCCACATCATCTCTCATTTCATCTTCTTGTCTCTTTAGAGAAAAAAATTTTCAAAGTATAAAAGCCCATCACTTTGGAACAAATGTGATATTGAATCTTTTTCAAGTTTTGTGTCTTAAAAACAAGACACCCTCTTTGAGAAGAACCTCTTTAGTACTATGTCCACACAACAAAGGCTCCATAAGATAAGCACAAAATCTTTATAGCAGTTAATGTCTTAATAAACATTTTTCTAACTGTTCTGTAATAACTTGAAGGAATCAAGTTGTCTGATAGCACTTTGCTTTCATTTAACGGACTGGTGAGTACATAACTTTGTACAAAAGCAAACCCAAAATATTATCTAAGTTATATATGTGTCTGCTTTTGAAAAGGAAGTACTGTTGAAGATTCAAAATGAAGAATTCATTTGTCTCAGAGCAGGCTCCTGAACACATCTCAGCCAATATGAGAGAAGCAGGCTGGTCAGAGAAGGGGAAGCTTGACCCAAAAAATTGGAATCTGTTGGAATCTCCAGCACACTGGACACAATGGACGTTGTGCAGGGATGAGAGAGGCACATCCTCCTAAACTACTGGACAGACAACCGCAGAGCCAACATCTGCACAGGAGCTGAGGGCTGGTTTCCTTCTGCCTGAGCTGCATCTGCCAGAGCTGGGGCAGTGTTTTCAGGAGCAGATGCAGCTCAGGCCAACGACACACAACACAACCCGTGCAGGCAACAGATGTAAAGACCATTTTGAATCCTGGGAGAGCAAGACAAGATTTTTTTCACAGTTTCCTTTTTGTGTCAGGAACCGTGTTGCGTTCAACTCCGCTCAGTTTGTTGTGTTGTTGAACTTGATATAATTGACAAACTGTCCTATAAATCTTCTTGCCAACATCTCAGTGCTTCATAGGTCATCAATCTCAGCCTCCTTGGATGTTTCTATTCCATAAATGCAAGCCAGTAGAACAAAAAAGGACCAAGGGAGTGGAAAGTCAAGTCTCATCTACTCCATTTTAGCTTTGCCAGGGCTGGTAACTACAGGATCTGGCTGCCCCAGAAAGAAGCCCCAAATCTCAGCATGACAGGGTAGTTTAATTCATGGTGAGACAGGTGTGGTTGTAGACAGTTGTGAAGATCTTTGCCAGACATCATTATGCTCTCTAGGTAAATTGGGAGCTTTCTAGCACAGATGAAAAATGAGCAACAAAGCAATGCATACTCCTGAAAAATCAGCTGTGCCTGTGGAGCTGCCCTGGCCTCTCCAGAGCAGCAAGCTCAGCTCGCTAGCCTTTGCTATGAGAGAAGATGGTGATGGTGTGGGGATTCTCACCCTCAGACAAGCAAAAGTAACCCCCACCTGTTCTGCAGTGAGTGAATTCACCCAGAGATTACAGATCAAATCCTGCTCTGCTTCACTACACGTGTATAAAGCCCTCACCTTCCATTTCTTTATGGAACTGGATATTCCAAGGAGTGAGGCTACAGCTGTGGACTACTGTGGACATTTAATGGCATAATTGAGAGTTATAAGACCAGTTCTCAAAAATGACTTGCTCCTTGAGCAATCTATTTAGTGGGAATATGACTCACACCTTGCTCTGTCTGACAGAATCCAGCCCTTGGCTCCCTGGTAATGGAGATGGATATGCAAATCCACCAGTGGCTCCTGTACTGCTCAGTGCCTTGGGGCTCTCAAGTTTCCAAT
Source organism: Corvus brachyrhynchos (assembly GCF_000691975.1). Lineage (NCBI taxonomy): Eukaryota > Metazoa > Chordata > Aves > Passeriformes > Corvidae > Corvus > Corvus brachyrhynchos. The sequence goes on along the minus strand of NW_008236696.1, from coordinate 1,667,369 downwards.
TTGTGCACTTAGAATAAGAGCTCTTGCTGCAAACATCGCGTGTAGTTGGCTGGAACGTGAGCGATCACTCCATTGCAGAGAAATGTGCAGTCCCCTGTATTTTTCACTACACCACAGAACAAGAACTTTTATGAACATAAATCTGGTTACCTGGGATGGCTCAGACCAGTACATGCCAGAGTGCCACACCGCCCCGCTTGTATTGATTCTGAGTTTGAGTGGTACATGCACCACAAAACAAATCTATTGCCACACTTGGAGAATGAAATCCCTGAAACTTATACAGGTCAGTAAACACAACTTCCCTGCTGTAAAATTTTTATCACATATCCTGCCTTCCTCATCCTTTATAGGGCTGAGATACACCTGATACATTTACCAGTGTATTATAGTGTGATAACATATTTACTCTATTAAGCAGTGTTGTCTGATTCCCTTCCTGAGCAAAGGAAACATAAATAATGTAAACACCAGTGAGAACAACAGAGAATGGGGATTAAAAAGCTCAAGTCAACAGAGGAAAATTTCTGGATAACCCAAAGATATGTAGAATCATAGAATTATTTGGGTGTGAAAGATGTTTAGGATCACTGAGTCCCACAACTAAACTATGTCCCCAAGTGCCACCTTTACACACCTATTCAATACCTCCAAGGCTGGTGATGTCACCACTTCCCTGGGAAGCCTGTTCCTCTGCTTAACATTTTTGGTGAAGAAATTTTTCCTGATACCCCATCTAAACCTCCCCTGGTGCAACTGGAGGCCGTTTCCTCTTGTCCTGTCACTTGTTACTTGGGAGCAGAGCCTGACCTCCACCTGGTGACAACCTCCTGTCAGGGAGTTACAGAGAGCAGTAAGGTCCCTCCTGAGCCTCCTTTTCTCCAGGCTGAGCCCCCCAGTTCCCTCAGCTGCTCCTGATTAGACTTGTGCTCCACACCCTTCACCAGCTTCATTGCTCTTGTAAGTAGAAGCAGATTGAAGTAGAAAACAGGTGCTGAAGTTAAAAAAAAAAAAAAAACCAAAACAAAAAAAAACCAGTAAAAACATGCTGTAAAAACAATTTATCTAACTGACAGCCAGCATGATTGTCCTGGCAAAGCTCTGTCTATATGTTATTCTTCTTCCTTTGCTCTTTCTTACCCCAAACTTAGTGCAAGGGTTTCGTATCTACGTGCTGCCACTGCAAACCCCCAATTACAGCTTTTTTTCTATAGAATATTTTCAGTGATAACTCCTATGTTGAAAGAGATTTTCTCTCCCTCCTCAAATAACTTTGTAGAGGAGCACTTCTGGGGGAGAAAGAGGCACATCCATAGCTTGGTAGTGGAAATCCTATACCATCACAGCAATTAGCAGAGGGAGCTCTGTGCCAGACCCTGTTGTGCTGAAGAAGTAATTTTAACCAGTGAGGCACATGGACAGCATTTCTGCATGGCTATCAATATTAGCATTTTGATATCATTTTTATCATCATCATCAATATTTCCATTAAAACTCCATCCACAAATGCTTTAAAATAGAAAAGTCCCTTTAAGTGTAGGCATTCATAAAAGGTCAGCCTTTGAGCACTTCTTTAAAGCACAGAAGTTTTTGAAAAGCACACTCTCTTAAGTCAATGCAGCTAATTTCAGAATTAGAAAGGAATTGACCAGTGTTTGTTTCTCTCGTGTACCATCCTGATTTTTTAAACACTGAAATACAGAAGTGAAAAACATTTTCTAGTGCCACAGAGCACAAAAAGAATCCAAACAAAAAGCTGAAACATTATGAAGTCTCTTTTAAATTTTTACATTTTATGCCAGGCAGAACAGCAAACTTGCAATTATAATAGCAGAAATTCAGAAAATAGAAGAATAACCCTTCCCAGACCACAACCCAACATCAGAGCACCTGTGATTCAGCTCATGGGAAGGGTGAGAATCGGGATTTCTCCTGTGCTGAGCCCACTTCAGAACAGCTGGGGCTGTAAATTTCCTCAAGCATAAGCATTTATATCAGCATTTCATGTTGGTAAACTGGATTGCCTGCATGCAGTTTGATGGAGGTTTTTCCCATTTTCAGAAGTTATAGTTATCCCATAAATTGTGTGACCTTCCCCAGTTTACCCACCAATTACTGCCTATAAGATATTTTATTACAATCCAAACTATAAAACACTCAAGCAGAAAGGATGTACCATTTTATATTGGAGCACAAGGGCAAGAAGTGCTACTAATTTGCAGCTAAAGATGAAACTACTGCAGGTCCCAATTGAAGCTGAATTAAACGTAATCCTTTAACCGTTTAACACATGTAGCCCAAGCTTACATAAAAATCAGCAAAGAGGCCTTGTCTCACACAACATTCCCACACGAGCTTTACGTTTCCTTGGGAGATGCATTTTACAGATAATGCTCAGGTAGCTTGTAGCACCAGCGAGTGCCCTTGTAAGGACTGAGCTAGAGGTGCTCTCCTTAACAGACCCCAGTCCTCCCCTTTCTCTCTCTGTGCTAATCCCATTCTTGCTGCAGCTGTAGTGATAAATCACCCCTTTTCCAGGATCTTTTCCACCCCTTTTTCTGGGATGCTTTTTGGCCTTTAACTCTGCCACCTGAGTCTATGTCAAAGAACTGTACAGAGTTCAATTAAATCTTTCTGAGGTCCTCGTAACTGCAGTTTGTGAACAGAAGTTTTTAATCATTTAGCTTTGACCCGTGGTGTTTCACTGTAAGCATATGCACATTATATCAATACCTTGCACAAGAGTGCTCAGTTAAAATGGAATTATGTCTTTAGCTGTTTAGATGGACTGTGGTGAAAAAGAAAGCACCATTTTTTCATGTCACCAGCAAATGCACTCCTGAAACCAGCATTATACTGAGAAAATAAAAATGTGTTTTCCCACACTAAGAGATCATTTCAGTAATCACCATGCTGCTACTACAAATTTCTTTCTGCTTTTCCTGTTTGTGCTGCTGGTTTGCCCTAGAATTCCTCAGCTCTCTCTAAAGAAGGCTGAAGCCAGAATATCTATAGAAATTGAAATGTAAATTGTGGAATATGCTCTATACAAACAGCTGAGGTCAGAAAGGAAAGAAGGCTGCTAAGGTACGTTGGCACATCTTGTCATATTGCACCAACACAGATCTCCTGGCTGCTGTTCTGGCCTCTAAATTATGCCAAATGTAAATTAACTCTTATTACTGCCACATTCCATGATCTCCCCAGTGCCACCCATTAGAAAGGAACTATTTTATAGAGAATATCTTTAATGCCTTTTCTTGATCTATTGTTGCCATGCATCTGTTATTCAGCTGTGTAAAGTAATTAAGGAATAATCTCATGGAAAGAAGAGCAGAGTTATCTCTTAGGGACGTGTGTGAGCATACAAAAAATCACTATCAAAAAGTACTTTAGTAAAAAAAGTTAGACCTGCTACCACCTTATGTCAATTCTGCAGTTAATTGCAAATGCAGATTTTGAGAGGGGAACTACTGTGCACAATAGACTTGTCTATTCAGAAGAATAAGTAGGTCTCAGTTGTGAGATGATAGCAAGAATTCTAATTTCAGAATAAAACTCTGCTTGATTTTTCACCGAGAGCTTTTACTTTCAGCTTGCTTGCCACTACCCTCTGCCATGTAAAAAAATCTCACCACATCTGAAGAGTTCTGCAACACAGCACAGGACAGTGAGCTATAAATAAAACCTATTTTATTGTTATTGTTGTTTTTTCAAGTATGTTTTTTAAAAACAAGCAAGGCACGTGAATGAGACGAGCGTGCACATACCAGTGCTGGTTCATGTACGTGTGTGTGCAACACCACAGACTCAGGAGAGACTCTGCAATTACTAAAAGCTTCCTTTTGAAGCCAACAATTCTCCACTTTAACCATCTGTAACAAAGTAACTATAGTTCTGTTTAGCTTTTTCCTCCTTTCAAGCTTTACTTCACATTTATTAAAAGATCCTTTGAAGCAAAGGCTTGCTTGGGTGAAGCCTGTTATTAAACAAGCCAAAATTGCTGCTTTCATTGTGGCACTTAATTGGGATGTTGTGCGTCAGGAGCCATTAGAGCTCTCCCGTGGTGCACTTGGTAATGCCGTGTGGTGCCATATGGGAAGGCTAAAGCTTGGAAACGATTTTTGGGATGTTTGATTTTTGTGTCAATGGAAACTGAGAAGAAAAATAAGGTGAATCTGAGCTCCAGGGACTGAATGCACAGGTTGAGAAACTCTTCGATGTCCCCTGGTGGCTGACAGAATCTGTGGGGTTTAAAAAGTGTCTCCTGTTAGTCACAGACTTAATTGTGTGATGGGCAGGTGCAACCAGGTAATTAATATTGCTTCTCCCTAGGTGATTATCTTAGATTATTGTTTTAGCCACAAGAACTTTCCTGTGGCAGAAAGTGATAGAAAAACTGGAAGGGACCTGCAAAAATTGCTGGAAGGAAGATTTAAATTTAACATTTCCATGATGCAACAGCAATGGGAGTAGTTCTGCAACTGCTGTAGATACTAGGAGGATGTTTAAAAGCCAGGGATATATGATTTATGTATGTTTTTATCATTAACGTTACTATAAATATTCAGCGTAGTCTTTTAAAAAAGTAATGCCATCCTTGCTTTCTGAATAGAGCCCCAAATTTATGGGGGGGTTGACAATGGAAGATTTTTAATACTTTTTATGACTAATTAAAATGAATTCTGTTTCCAGGCATACTGGGCTATAAGGATCATGGATTGGAAGCTCATTCTATCTTTCAAATTAAATTTCATTAATTGGAAATAAATAGAGTGTTCAGAACTTGTTTATATTGCTACTTTAATTTCCTGCAGAAAAATATCTTCATTTTTTCCCCCTCAGTTATTTCTGACTTAATTAATAAACTGCCTCAAAAATAAACTAGTTTTGCTAGGTGTAATAGTCTGGATGTCAGGGCTGGGTTACGTCTCCCTCTTTAAGAATAATAGCTGCAGGCTGGATTGCATTTTTAGTGCAGCTCTTCGATGGATCCCTCCATCTCTGCCTCTGACTCCTGCAGCAGATTTTTACAACTGAAGCTCCATTACATTCATAAAGCATTGCCTGACCTTCTAGTTGATAGATTTTAGGCCAGAGCTTGCTCGAACTCACAGCAGAGCATCTAAAAATAATTTTACCTTCAACATTGTTGCTCTATTTGTAAATCCCCTTATGCAGCGAGAAACAACAATTACTGGAATGTTGACTATATTTTTCTCCTTCTGCATGAAGATTTACCAGTTCTAAAAAGTGATTGGTATGAAATAGTGAGCAGCCAGACTGGCATGTAACGAGGTGCAGAACTTTATTGTAAAATACGCTGTCAGTGTCAGTGCAGAGACTCATGAAACATTCAGTCTACTTTATTGAACTGATACAGCAAGTTGCGCTCAAAATTAAAACTAATTGTTGCAGTAAAAAGGCTAGAAAAAGCACCTAGGGTAAACACTGCCTCTGCCTAAGGAAAATCCTTGGGATTCAGCTCTAGTAAAAGCAATTCAAAGTACATTCATGGGGTCATGGTGTTGCTGCCTCTTCTGGATACCTCCCTCATCATGGCTGTACAGATTTGTAGGCAGACCACAAGAAAGTATAGCAGGGCAGGTATGCAAAAATAACAATGCTGAGGCTTCTTAGAGATCCCAGAAATGCATAAAGTCAGGCTGGAACTCAAACTTCAGTGCTGGCAAGATTATAATATTTACAATATGAGTAATTTATAGCATGGTCAGTTTAGGGTCACATACTACAAGGTCAGAGTTTGCAGTAGAGAAAACCCCTATAATTAATTATTTTTTTGTTCCAACTTTATGATCATGCTCATGCTTTTTTTTTCTTTTTGTTTTTTTTTGAGACTGAATTGTGAAATCAAATGTTTTTGATTGAGGTTATTTTTAATTGGCAACTTTTTAAACCACCCCACAGAAAAAAGCAGGCATCACTTCAGAGTCTCTGGAACTTCCCATCTGCAATGGCAATGCACAAATCATCAAAGGCCCAACCAGAACAGCAGAAAAAAGTGAAGCTGTGGGAGGTGTTCAAAAAGTAAAAAAACCAAAAACCTAGAGGTTGCCCAAGGCTTTAGCACGAGCCACCAGTAAATACAGGGAAAACACAGCAGAAGAAGATTATTTTTGCAAGGTAGATGCTTTTGCTAGGGGCATCTTGGAAAAACTAAAGACAAGTCTTTCCTCAGCTGGAAATTTACTCTAGGCTCCTGTCTGCTACATGAAGCCAAACTCCAGGAGCAGCAAGCAGAAAAGGCAATCCTCCTAACTAAAGGCGTTTATTTGTCTGTTTGCCTATTTAATGGACATTCTTTTGAAGGAATTAAGGGCTTCTGCAATTCTCATGTTGAGTGGGGTACCTCCTGAAATTTTTCTGACACCACTGCCTCCATCAGTTAGGGGAAGTAGAAGGCATAGTTATGCAAATGAACCATCAGCTTCCCAGGTGAAATCACTCGAGTGGGAGGAGGGGAAACATCTCTTTCTTCTTTTCTGAAAGAGCTATAAAGGTACTGCCATTTCTTTTAATAGGTTTGCCCTTTGAATCTTGTATTTGTAGCCAAGAGCTCAAAGGGTAGAGTAAGTGGGGGGGAGAGAATGGAGGAAAAAAGTAGAGTTGACTAAATAATAGGGAGAAAAAGATGAAAGAATAAAAGTAAGAAGGGAAAGAATGAAGGGAATCTAGACAGCTAATAACAAAAGCAGTTCAAAACATCCAGGAAATACTGTTATAAGAAAAAAACCAGATACATTTACCAACCTTATGGATAAAATTGAGATAAAAAGAAGAGATGTAGGAGGAAATGGTATTGCTTTAGTTCTCTGACTGTTAGCAGATTGTTTGGTGTGTTTTTTATTTATATGTGTGTACATGTATGAGTAAATGCATTTAAGAATAGAGGCTTCACTCGGTTTTAATTCAAACTCAAGCACCTTCCTAAGGGAAGTGCATCCCTGCACCATCCCCAAGGAATGCATTGAGCAGATCTTCACAAAGTAATCATTCAATATTTTCCTGCCTTTAACACTCTCAAAGCATTATCCTGTGTATTCGTCATTAAATCTGTCTCCATGTCTGCAGAATTGTTCCAGTATAATTTATTTTTTTTAAACTTAATCTTCCAAATGTACCTTCAAGAATTACTCCTGCAGCAGCACTGCTCAGTAATAGCTGCTGTGCCCTTAGCAAACCACCCCCAGAATCATTTTCAAAGTTACATCTGTGCTGCTGAAGCTGGGGGAAACAAAAGCAGGCAAGTATTCTGTGGTTTGTGCAAGCTTGGCAGTGACATGCTATAAAGTAAGTAAATAGTTTAGAAGACTTGTTTTGTTTTATTATCTCGATCATTAAAAAATCCCACAAGCTCTGGCATTGCAGGAATAAGAGTGGCAGGACTGCAAGACACACAACTGTTATCATCATCTGCTTCAGTGAAACCACGATCAATTAATTTAGTTAATTAGTTCTTAAAGGCCCTCCAAATTGAATTTTGTTAAAGAAAGTAAGTTTCCTCTGTTTGACTCTATTCACATCAAATCACAAGTTTTTGAAAGCTTTCTAAGCTGTTAAGAATTTGGAATATTTTGCTTTCCACAGTGAACATCCTACTTAATTAAGCAATCAAGAAAAATAAATTCCTTTGCTTATGTGGGATTCAGAAAGTGAAAATTGAAAGCAATCTGATTTTCATCCGTTAAAACATTAAAAACACACATGCAGAGAACCAAACACAAATCCAGGCCATGATCACCTGCATTTGGGATTTGAACAGACGCTGCAGTAAGAACCATTCCTCCCTCAAAATGAACACTGTTCATTGGAAGATCTCTCATACTGAGGGTGAAACATAAAGGCTTCAACACTTTCCCAAGTGTACAAAAAAGGACTGTACAGGAGAAAATATAGAAAAAGAAAATAATTGAGAAACATTTTGAATAGCTTTCATAACCACAGATTATCTAGATCCATGGAGCTATCTGTGCCCTCCTGCCACGTGAGCAGTTGTTCTGGAATATGGAGGAGAAAATAGTCCAAGCAAAAATAAAAGCCACCATTCTGCTCTGAAATGTATGCACACAACTCTCAAAAAATTGTAACAGACTGCAAATGAGCACAAATGAAAGGATGCTTAAAAGCATAGGATAAAGATATGTTCTTTTTGGATTCAGAAAATGAAGTCAGGCTCCTATTCATGTATTTCTGGGCTAAGAAAAAAATAGATTAGAAGCCTCTAAAAGCCTGTCATTGCATTATACATACCTTCACACATATACATACATAATAGACATCAGCTAAAAGTGGTGCCCTTGGGCCTGGGTTCATCACTTTGTATTTTATTCTGTACAATGCTATCTGGATGCTTTAGCTGGGGAAAAAAAAATGTGGTTTCATCCATGAATGGGTCACTGACCTTAGAATTGAACGATTTATCAGGGTATGTTTGCATGACAAAATACAGCACTACACAGAAATATACGAGCTCTAAATGTGACATTTCCAAAATGGAAAAGGATTTAACTGAATTAGCACAGTCCTCTGATCAGCCTCCTCTGCCCTGCTGTTCAGCAAAGCTACTTAACCCAGACAGAGCTGTAGTAACACAGTTATACTTGTCCTGGTTTCTGTGCCAGCCCAGCATGACTCTCACTGAATTTAACTCTAAAGGAATTTACATGATGCTTTCCCAAAAGGACCCCTAAAGCTCCCAAAACCTCCTAATTTCAACTTAAATAAGACCTGTAGCAGGTCTTATTTAAAAAAGTAAAAAAACCACAAACAAAAAAAAACCAAAACCAAAGCAAAACAGCAAAGTCAAAATATTTTACTTATTACCATGACTTCTGAGAAGGAGTTGGGGCCAATAAGGTTTTCAGAACCTTTCTGTGGAAGCAGTGGAAATGTGTAGAACACATGCACAGCACAAGCACATCCTAAAAACACCTGGACTCCCGGATGGCAGCAACAGAGCAGTTAGTGGGACACACAAGGACAACTACTCAGGGGAAAGTTAGGGGGTTCACTGCAGCCAGAAGCTTCTCTGAAAACAAATGGGAAAACGAAAAATAATCTTAAAAAAAGAGCAAGAGGAGCATTAATTTTGGTCTAAATGAGATCTTGAGAACAGAATATGTCCAGGACACTGGAATGTGGAAAGCCAATCTCCCCATGAGATGCCTGAGAAATGACGGAGCACCACTGGAAGTGCCTCTTTGTGAACACAACTGAAACCTGGCTGACAGCACTGAAACTCAGTGGGAAGAACATAATTGCAAACGTGGTGTTAAAATAAGTCTTCAGAGAGGGCTGTGGGACAACAGGGAGGCATAATAATATTCTGTGTCAAGTAACTCTGTGATTATAATAACTAATGAAGCTTGAGCTCTTAGAGATCTTCGTGTAAATGACTGATGTCACCTAAGATAACGTCAGCTAGGCTGAAAGGTTTTTCACAGATCACCATTTATAAAAACTCCTCCATGAGGATTCTTTGGCATCCCATAAAATAGGCACTCCTAGACTCCTTTTTGGCCAACTGTTTTCCTAGCTAATATGAGCCCCAATTAGAGAACACCAATTGTTTTGAGGCTGCCACTTCAGTGCCAAATCTGTTTGGAAAGAGTTCAGAGAAGGAGACAGTAAGAAGCTCCCAGTGTATGATTACACTGTATTTTTCCATGGGAGAACTGTCTTTAAAAAAGGTTCTATTTGACTAATGGACCCTGAATAATAGAGACAGGAGATCTGGAATGCTCATGGATACATACTGCAGCTGACCAAAAGATAAGGTCCCTGCTATCATCTGCTACACAGCATCAAAACCCCCAGGAGAGGATGAAGGGACACATCAACACCTGACTATGACATGCAGAGGGGCAATTGTGTAATCATGGGAAAGTTACATCTGAGAGGTCAAGGTCTGGAAATCCCCCACTGCTGGAAATAACATGGAACTATGGAAATTACAGGAGAAGGACTCCTACCTCAAAAATATGTATTAGGGCTAGAGTAGAGTCCTGAGGAAGGCACATCTGATTGGAAAGGTTACCATCTCCTTCCTTCATTTGCTTTCTCTTTCTCAACCTGAACTACATTCAGGCCTTTGTGGAAAAGGTTACTGCTCCTGAGTAAGGGCAATTCATCTGGTCTTTTTCATTAAAATGACTAATTCCTTAAAGATGAAAAATATTATGAATCAAATCACTAAGAGGAAGAACTAAGCAGGGAAAAAATAAAGAGAATATCTTAGTAGATGCTCAATTCAAATGGAAAATTATGAATTTTAATTGGGAACTGCTTAAGAGCATTTTCCTTGATGCTCAAAATAAGACATCAAGAATGGCAAAACTCAACTTTCTAAAAACTGATGACAAAACCAAAACAATGTGTTTCAAAGCAAAAGTGAATGCAGCTATTTAGGCAATGTAAAAGGATATTATTACAGCAAATATGGGGAAAAGGGATAAATAGCAATAGATATAAAATATAAGTAGGGTCTCAAAGAAACTAGCAATAGAAACTAAAGAATATAAAATCAAGGGCTGGCAGATTTGATTAAGATGGGAGAAAATTATGAAGCATATAAAGGAGGAAGAGATTCTTAAAATTGATCTAAATATTTAGAGCAGTTACCATAATAAAGATGAAAATGCAGAAGAACTCAAGGATTTTTTTTTCCCACATTTTGAACCTACTCATCATTGCCATATAGGAGCATGATAGAAAAATATCTATTCCAGCATGAACAAGCAGAAATTCAGTGGGACAGCTTTCATACAGTAGGTCTGAAACCATTGCCCCAGAACCTCATTGGGCCATTTATATCAAATATATTATCTAAATATATTAAATGTATTTTGGATACTGAGAAAATTCAAGAAAACTAGTAAAAAGTTTAAATTGTTCTAATGCTACTGTAGAGAGAGATACAGAGAAGCATTTGTACTTAACTTCTCTTGACAACTTTTAGAGAAATTAAGTGTGGCTTCTAAAGTACTGACATATTATACAGCTAGAGTACCACATGAGATTTTTATTAATAAAGTGGAATGATTCAAAACTCAATGTAATAAATATTTTACATTAGTTGCAAGCTGATTGCCTTCATGAAACTGTAATTAAAAAAGGAACCACCAAGCATCATTAACCCTGCAATTGCACTGGGTAATGGCAATCCATTGACATCAGCAATAAAAATGCTGACACCCCAATAGCCAGCGTGAGCACCCACACTGGGACATTTGCACAGAGTCCTCAGTTGTGAAGTGGAAGGTCTTAAAAACCCAGTCAGGGCTTCCTTCAGGTTTGCTTCTGGTTTTCCATTCAAACCATAATCTGCTGGCAGGAGAGTAGATCATTTTTTCATGAACTATTATTAGTAGTGTCATTTCCTGAAAGCTCTTTGCTATATTTCAATTTAGTCAAGAAAGTATAAAAAAATCTCTGTGAAACAGCAGGATGAACCTGCAACCAGAGACCAGAATTTACTTTAATACTATGCTGTAGAGTACCATAATGTAATAAAGGTTACAAAGGAAGCCCAGGTGTCACAAAGCAGTTCCACTGACTTGGGCAGAATATTAGACCTGCTGATTTTTCTATTTTCTCCACATTTAGACTACATCTATATTTATGAGGGGGGGAAATGATGAACTATTTAAACAGTAAGCAGCTTGACGACCTTCTATTTGTTTGCTAAAATTTAACACATGCTGCAGTAAAAGACCAAAGTCCTGGAAGCAAGCTGCAGGGCTGTCAGGTGGATGAGGAGCTGTCTTGGTACATGCCCTGAAGCCACATCAGCTCACCCCGAGCGTTTGGGAGCTCTGCACCAAGGGCCACCACCACTGAGCCTTAGGGAACTCATGGGCTCTGGGTACATTTTAGAGAAGGACAAAAATAGGATGTAATACCAAAGCAACATTCCTGAATTATCTGTAACAGGATGTAAAGATGAACAGTTGTGTTTCTGTTTGGAAGAGTGGTTCTCCACTTTGTGTGAACAGAACTAGGAATGACCCACGCTTTTTCTTTTTTTCTTTTGCTCTTGCTTTAGATTTCATCTTGACAATTACCGTAAGTATTTTATACTGGCATCCAAGCCTATCTTAGGAGAAAAAACCCCAAAGGTCAGAAATTCTAAAAAGTTTTAAAACTCTTGCTTCTGGGTAAGGCCATTACATGAGATATATTTGTGGCAAGAGCAAAGTAAATGAGACAGAAATGAACTCCAATCTTCTGTAGTTACTCTGTGGCCTCAGTCACTATCTAACTGTGGGTAAATGGACTGTACCAGTGAATCTTCCCTTCAAAATATGAATGTCTCAGGTATGAGAACCAGGGATTTTAAAACTGAAATACTCTTAACCCTCCAAAAATTGCTAGATCTTTTCCACCAAATCTTCCAGGCTGTAAACGAGGAGTAATAATCAGTTCCAAATATAACCAATCAATTAATCTGCATATTAAATATAATATTAATCTGGATATAGTTAAATTAATTAACTACAATTTACCTAAGCGTTTCTAGGCAGGGAGATGCAGGCAGGAACCTGTTCTCCTTCAACAGAGAAAGCACACAAAGCCTTTGAAGCTATATTCTCAAATTGCTCCTACAATCCATCATTGCAAGAGATTTCTTTGACTGGGGGATACTAATTTACACTGAAAAGTGCAAATAGGCACATAAACACTGGAAATCTCAAGTAGTGATTTACAAAGTTTTGTAGAAATAAAAACCTCAGCAAAAGAGATGATAAGACTGGATTTAAAGGCTTACTCTGGACCTCTGTCTGTGAAATGACCCCAAGAAGATACCTGGGCCTTCCTCTGCAAATAAATTTGGACTTTGTGAACTATTAATAAAATCAGAAAGATCATGTTAGGATACTGGCAAAGTGAGACAAATATCTTAGTTTGAAAAAGGTGAACAAGTTAGGGTTTATCCTTACCCAGTGCTGTAAGATATGGGCAGTTTCTTCACTAACTTAATAAAAGGATGAACTATTTAAAGGAAATATCCAAGCAAAGGGAGAGCAAACCCATCAGGAAATATTAGAACAACAAACCACCTAATAAAGAACATATAGAAATAGAAACAAATCCAACAGTTAATTTCTCAATTGATTTGCTTTGGATTTTCTAGAATGAATTTTTATTTACACATTTAAAGGCATGCATACAGAGATGACATAGTGAAAGGAGGAAGTAATTAAAATAGAACTTTGTGTTATGAATATTAATATCAAGAAATAGTAGCATAAAAGGTTAAAAAATGGAAAAAACTTAAAAAGACTAAGAAAGCACTAATTCTCAATCTTAATTAAAATGCATGTCTTAATTCAGAAACTCACGAAAAGAATCCCTTTTTTCATAAAAAATCTGATAAAAATTGTGAAATACAACAAATTTCCTATTCTGGTGGATTGTTTGAGGAGATGGAAACAACCATTTAGGACAGAATGGAGCAGGGAAATTTGTAAGAAAGATTACAATTTCTGTTTCAAATGGCCACATGCTCCATAGTAGAATTTGGGGACCCAAATGATTTTTAACTTCTTTGAAAGGCATGGTGCCAAATACCCAACAAGAACAAACTCTCACAGTTAAATTGTCAGAAATGTGAAGCCTTTCTCTAGGGAATATTCTTCACCCTGGCAATGTCACCTTGTTCACACCAAGTCCCAGCTCACCTCTACCCTGTGTTCAAACCTCACTGGAGCAGTCGGTGGCTTGATGCAGGAACAAAGTTGAATATTCCCACGTACACAGTGACAACACTAAGCAGAAGAGGGGGAGTAAAATAATTAAAACATTAACTAGATTGAAAATTAAATGGCATGGATCGTTGGGTAGCTCTGCATTGCCTTATTGGGTGTTGATAGGTTACCTCAATTATTTGCAATTTCTCCTGCAGAGGCATTAAGGGCCCCGATGAGCCCGTACTGTGTGTGCAGACCTGCTCTTAATGACTCAAGACTAAAAGGACAACACATGGGAAATGACACAGAGCCATAAAGAGGTTAATGGACTTAACCAAGGTTACAAGACGAGATAATAGGAGAAATTAGAATAAAATAAAACAAGCAAAGACTACAAGCCATTCCTCCTCTCCCGCTGTCATGCTTAAAGAAACTCCTTCATTTAGATAAATGAGCTTCACAGCAGTGGGCTTGCAGAGCCTCAATGCACTGCATCCCAAAGTCACCTGAGGACTTTCTGGTAGCGTTAGTGGCAAGATGTGTCTGTTGGAAGAGTTGTGAGGTGCAATTTTGGTTGAACTCTGCCAAATTTTTGTGTAGTCAAGGGCAATCTGCGTAAAGCTTTTGTAGAATGTCCTGCCTCTCCAAGTGCTGTGAAGATATGTTAATGTGACAGCAGTAAGGCCAAGGAAAGGTATTTAGACCCAAAAAGCTCTTTGATTCTGAGAATTTTCTATATAAAAGCAGACCTCAATCATAGTGGACTAAAAGTCAGAATTTAAACTGTTGTCCCCAGTTTGGACTTCTCAGTTTCTTCTGTCTTAAGTCCTAGCAGTAGTAACAGCTGATTTCCAACACTGATTCAGTTACAATGGCTACATGATTTCATAATGTTAGTATTATTAAATTAGGCACATTTATGAAAATATAATAATGCTTATCAAAACAAGGCTTTGGCATGTTTAAACATGCTGATAAACCTCAGCTCATGTTCTTAGAAGAGGCCAAAACATCAGTTTGTGTCCACTTCTTATGAGTTCCCCTTGGCTATTAATGAGTCTAGTTCCTACAGATTTTGAAACACTGAATATAGTGCTACTAATAAAAAATAACTTTTAGACTAAGCCTCAACAGATGCACCAACATGTTGAATTAAGTGGTATTGTTGAAATTTATCATTATGTGTGTTAAAATCTGAAAGTTCTATTATTAATACGTATATGAATGTGAAAAATGAGTACAGAAGAAATACTTTTTTGTTCCTGTTCTCTGATTCTGCAATATGTCCACAGTTACTAGAAACAAATTCTCTGAGACAGCACATATCCCTGTTATGGGACAAGGAGTTCCTTAAGCTTATATATTTCATACTTTCCACTTTTAGAATGATTTTACTGTGTTCTATAACGTTGCATTAGGTATGATTTTGCCAAAATATTTAGCATTTGCAGGACTTTGTTGTTAAAGAAGAGGCAAATATTTCGTATCAAATAAAAAACCTTTTTGAGATGCTATTTGGTACTCAGAGTTGGTTCACATAAAAGCAGGAAGAAATCAGGCCAGTGGAGGAAAATTTAAGAAAAGAACTGCCCTTTTCATTAAGAAAATATTTTCTTTTGCTTTCTGTGACCTTTGGGTACAGCTCTGCTTCCCCTTTCACGTCATAGAAAACATCTCTAGGAAGGAAACAGAAGCTTGTGGCATAGCTTTTTCTTCTACATTGAAGTCGCAGATGACATTTCTTCAAATGATTTTATCTTCTCTAATACACTGTCTTCACAAAGCACATCCCTTCCAGCCTATTCAAACTAGAGTCCAAGTCAAACACAAAGTGAGAATATTATTTCTTTTCCATTTGTTTTCTAAATGCTTTCTTTGTGAAGAAGCTATTTCTTTCCATAGCTTAGAGCATCCTGTTGGAAGTAAAACACACTCTGGTTCATGCCATTATAAAGCTGCTGGTGTCATCTGAGCTAATAAGGGCAAACTGACCATTCATCTTGTGAGAGCCAGGTACTTTATGGTAAAACACTGACATGAAATCAGTTTTTGTTTACTTCCCAGTGGGCACCTGCTATGCCAGCAGGTCCAGATAAGGTGTGTTGCCTGTGTACCATGCTGTGCAGACAAGCAGAAGATGCTGTTTTCCCATACAAACTACTTCCCTATTGCTCTCATTGCTGCACTTGTAAGTGCTTGCAGAACTTAAATTTTTAGTTTTCAGCTAGGAAGACTCTATTTTCTATTTTTAACTTATTTTTTGCAGCAGCAAAGCTCCCAGCCTGAAATATCCATGTGTTTCAAGAAGAAG
This sequence comes from Corvus brachyrhynchos, assembly GCF_000691975.1. NCBI lineage: Eukaryota > Metazoa > Chordata > Aves > Passeriformes > Corvidae > Corvus > Corvus brachyrhynchos. Next base: position 1,651,349 of record NW_008236696.1, on the reverse strand, counting down.
TTATCTGAAGCAAGACAAGTGAGATTTAGCCACTTCTCCCTCTGTTGACTTCAGCTGAAAGAATGGTAAGGTAACATCTCCAAGAACCTCCACTGTTTTTTCAAGCTGAACATGCAAAATCAGCAGTCACTCTTGTGTGATGTGAATGTTGTAAACTCTTCCCTGCCAGGGCAATTCCTGAGGCTTCAAAAAACAAGCTGCACTGTATTTCCCAGCAATATTATTTTGACAAGTAAAAGAAATAATTTCCCATGTTATAGATCATGTTAGGAGAGCTCTGAAGAGTCAAAGCAGTTAGGGAGTCCATTCTGCATTTGGAGTGAAATATGATGAGTTAAAAAAGTATATTTTTCTAAGAATGACAATAAATAAATAGTCAAATTTCAGAATTTTAAATTCTTACAGTTTTGGGTGTTCTCTTCATGTCAGAGTTCAGGTAAAAGTATTTTATGGTAATAAGGAATTGCCCTTAAGAGAAGAAATCTGTCATCCATGATGCAAATAGATTAAATACAATGGAAGACCACATCCTAAATTTAAAAAGTGATAGTAAATGCTAATCTGCTAAGCAGATTTCCAACGTGTGCATCTATTAGCTGTCAGACCAATGAACTTCAACAAATTTTACAGAATCAATTAAGTTGGAAAAGACCTCAAAGACCATTAAATCTGACTGTTGACCAAACAGCTCCATGTCAGCTAAACCCCAGCACTGAGTGCCACATCCAGTCATTAATTTAGTAACTAATGCTTGTATTTCCACAACTGAGAGACAAAGATGTTTTTCTTCATGTAGATTCACAGCTAAAAGCAGGGGTTTATGGGAATTCTTGACCAACACTCAATGCTCTTTTTCCATTTAAAAATGAAATTTGGCAGTCTACTCTTCCTACTAACAAAGAACCTTATAGATTAACCTATATTTTATGTTCTCACTTCTTTTGTTTTAAATACTATGTATTAGTAATTTAGTATAATTGTACTGTGTTAAAGATGATACCAGCTATTATAATACTCACCTTCTGTTATTTTCTCCATCTATTCTTCCTTTTGGCTCTTCTCCACGAGAGCTTCTCTTTGATTTAGGCTGAGATATGGAGTCCACAGACAAAGGCAGAGCTAAGGTGATTGTTTAAAACACCACAACAGCCCCAGTCATGCTGGTATCAAACACATAAAAATCCCAGGAAAAAACCTCCCACAAGTGACCACAGCAACAAATAAAATTGCTATTGGTGCAAGTTGTTCCCTTTCAATACCAGCTGCATAGAACAGAACTTGGGAGGGTTCAAAACTTTTTTTTTTGATAGACAGATTAGTGCATTAAATTATAAAAAAATGATTAAAACTACTCTGATCCAGACACAAGAGCCAACTGGCTCCACAGTACCAGTCCTTTCATCTCCAAATTCCAGCCCACAGCACAGCTAAATACTGCACTTGTGTTAGCATCTTCTAATCTCTGACATGAAAACTTCAGATTATCTTATTTCTAAATGCAACAACTGGGGATTTATTTCCCTGTTATGCACTTCTAGTAGTGTCTTGACAACAGATCTCCAATGATTGAAGAATAATTTGAATTTTCAGGGACATTATTAAAATAAAATCTGTACTAAACCTTAGCTTGTGGGAAGCACAGAAAGGTGTTTCCTCAGGACACTGAAGAAACCTTTGTTTTCTCTAGAAAGCAAGCTTTAAAGCCAATAAATATTTGTGCCTTACTAGAGTCAATCTTCCTTAATTTTCAAGTTTAATTGTGAAGTGTTGATATCAATACTAATCAGAACAAAACCTTCCAAATCTCTTAATTATGCTGCACAAGTCCTGGCTGGGTGTGTGAATGCATGACCCACTGCCTGTGGCATTCACCCAGTTGTGTAAACTGCTTTCATGATCTTTTCTATTTCCAACTGCCCAAGTGTCCATACTAAGACAGAATGGATGGACAAACATTTGGCTGTTGATTTCTTTTTTTTTGGTCATAATTACATTTTCCCTTTAAACACAGTCACTCAAAATCAGTTTACTTCCATGAGAGAAAATGCTTCATGAGAAATTTTACTGTGATTTCTTGATCAGGAACCAGACTTAGTACAAATAACCCTTAACCAGGGTTCATAACTCAAGACCTTTCATCAGCAATGTGTTCAAACCGATAGAGAAAAAGCATGAAGTCAATGTAATCTCTAATAATTATTATTTCACAGACCATGCGTGTCTGTCCCCAAAGTGCCAGCCAAAGTTTTGCCAGAGGGCCTTCCTTTATCTTACCTTAACCATTTCTAAGTTACTATTAGAGCAGCAGCAAGCAAGATGGGAGAAGTTTCTTTCAGAGCTATTGTTGTAGAGAAATGTCCAGCACTTCATAAATGACCTGTTCTAGACAATTTACTCCATGCCATGAATAAGGATCCCATATAAAATATTAATTTGGACTCAATACTTAAGGGTTTAAAATTGACATTTAAAAGGAAATGAAAACCAGTAGTGTGTGGGTTGAGGATTACCATAGGAATCAGGAAGGAAGATGCCCTTGGAAATTAAAGTTGTGTGTTTACAGTAGGATAACCCATGATAAAAATCATAGCCTATTTTAAAAAACAGCAAGAAGGAAAAAGGAAAGTGGAATATGCTGAGCACTTGTCTAAATGGCAGTATTTGATAAAACAAATCTGAGTATAACAGAGACTAAGTTTTTGTACTAGCTAGAGTGGTTAAATCCAAGAGTATTCTTATCTGGTATAATAGAGATCCCAGAAGGAGAAATAATTTTTTTTTCACTTTCTGAATTTGTGGATATACCCTGGAATGAGAAATTGCAAGCACTGTTGCTTTAGACAGCTTTTAGAATCCAAAGATGAAACCTGGGGTTCTTTAAAATGAAAAATAGTATATACTATTCCAATTTAAGTGATCAAGCAAACTTTAAAATAGTAATAATTATTAATATTATTTTGGTTGTAGCAGGAGTGAAAATTCACTTACAGGATATAGCTCTCTGGGGATCTCAAACCACTTTATAAATATTAATGAATTATGAAAGCTTTATAAAAAATATTATAAGTAGCAATTTTCTATTCTGCAGAAGAAGAAACTATGTCACAATCTTTTTTAAACAAGAAGTGGATAGGAAACAAAAGAAACCAGCTCTTATTCCCTTCTCCTGCATTACAAAGAAAGTTCTTCCTTTTGTGTTTGATGTGGAACAGTTTATTGCCTCCACAGTGAGGGTCTTGTGCCTGTGTCATTCCTAGAAATCATTCTGAAGGAAGTGAAGAAAAAAATTTCAGAGTTGTATTTTTTTTTTTAACTATATTCTATGTCTTGTATTCAAGACCCCTTGTTGGAGATGTTTCGTGATGCATAGATGGAAAAAAAGGAAAGCGGCCTTGGCTGCTCAAAAGTTCCTCAAACTTTAGTGTGTTCCTGTAACCTATATTTTTGTAATAAAGACATATGCATAGAAAATAATGAAATCACCTTGTTGACAAGTCATCTTCATGCCAATTTATATTTCATGTTTACCCATTCTCGAGTGCTACTTACATCACATTTCATTCAGAAATTATGAGTTTTAGATGTAATTTTGGGACAGTATATTCATTTGACAAAAAAAAAAAAAGCAGCTTAGATTGAGCTATTCACAAACCATGATTGAGCATCTAAGGTTTGATTTTGGGAGTTCATGAGGGAGCAGTACTGATCTGTAAGGGGAAAAATAGGTGTCCATGATCTTAATGTGCTTTAAGGAAGTGAATAATACCTTTTTGATTTTTAGCACAATTTCTGTGATCTTTCCTAGCTATATATATCTAACTAGGAAAGTCCATTTTTGCTTTAGGCCTTTCATAACCCATAGTAATTTGAGACAGTAAGTGCAGCAAAACTTTCTGATCAGGAAAAGGGTGAAGAGCTGTGCAACATCTTGAAAAAGCCCAGTCTGCTATGAGAAAATTTTTGTACCCCCTTCAGTTAAAACAGAGATAGATCTCTCAAAATAATGAAAACTGGATGTGGGAACACATTATCAGGCTGGGAGAGGGGGATGAATGTACAATTAGATAGTCCTACAGGTGAAGAAAGTGAGGCTTACGACCAGGTCGCTTAGTTTGACAGGTCTGAATATGAAAGATTTGACTTTTTTTTGGAGGAAAGACGGGGAGAGAATGTATAAGCAGTTGGGGTGTGAAGCATTTGTACTAGCTCACTCTTGGTAAGACAAAGTTCCAAGTCAGGTGCCTGCAACTGCTTATGAAGGATCATCTTTTCAAGACCAGAAGGGACTGTTAAAAAAGTTTTCTTTTTCTCTTGGGATACTGCAAACCAGAGAATTAAGCACTGTTATTACAGTGATTTTTAGAGAAATAACAATGGAGTAAGGTAATAAATTTCCTTGTCATTGTGACGGAAAGTAGGAGCCCAACTCATTCACTCAACAGTTACCTAAGGATTGCCTGTTCTCTATGAAGCCAGAGAAATCCCACAAAGAACCAGGGCAGGGAGCAGCTGTAAGTGAAGTGGGCTGGAAGAGTTTTCAGGTCTAAGCAGATACCTGCAAACACAAACGTGCCAAAAGCAGGCTGCGGGGGAGTGGGAACATGAGGGTTGCCATGGCTCCTGAGCAATCAGCCAGGCACATCCAGCAGCAGGGAGAGGTCTGGGGACAGTCCTGGGATGCTGTGCAGGGAAGTGCTGGGACAGGAGCTGGGCTGGCACAGGCTCTGCCCCTCTGACAGGAACTGTCCAGACAACTGCACCTACATTCCCTCCCAGAAAAATGAGCTTCCTCACTCGGAAAGCAAATCTGGGAGGGAAATAAAAAGCACAAGATGTGGCTACTTCAGCATAAAATAGGAGATACAATTCTTAAATGTATGCTAAGGGGGCTGGAGTACAACAGCTTTCCCAAACACAACACTCTTCTTTGCAGCTCAGCCTCTCTTGAAGACTCTGCTGTACAAAAAGGGGAATCCTTCTCATCAAGGTCATGACTCAAGCAGACTTGTCTCTTTTTGAACTGTTAATAATGTCAAGGAGCCTGAGATCTGCCCTCCAATCATCTGCCAGTCACTTTTTCAGGTGACTCCAGTGACCAGCACTCACAATGTCATGATACAAATTGGCAGATGCCTGTTGCCAGAAAACTTTATTCTTGTCAGCTCAGCCATGTGAGTAGCAGTAGGTGGTAGTAACTCACTGTCATGCACAATTATATTTCAGTGGTAATAACACTGCAGTGAAGGTTTCGCTGCTGGAGACCCTTAATATGGCTCAAGAGAGAGGGTAAGTGGCGAGACAGAATCAAAAACTCAAAAAAGAAGTTTGGAGTCTGACTAGGGCATGTACAGAGTTCATATCCCCAAAGGTAATCAGTCAGCAGTGCACCAGAAAATTGCCCAAGCTGTTGTGAATGACATACACAAGGAAATCTATTCCTACTTTTTTCTTAATTATAAGCAAGGAATGGCATTAAAATTCTTTCTACCATTCTTCATATGCTATTCTTTTACAAATTACTAAAAACTAACATCAAAGAGAAACAAATGAAGAAGGGAAGTGAGAAAAAAGAAGTCTATTAGGAATTTCCCCTCAGGAAAAAAACAACCAACAACCACAAAGAAAAACTACAAACAAACCCCCCTCCAAAACACTGCAAAAAAACAAACAAACAAAATGCCCAACAAATCCCAACGAAAAAAATATTGCCACTTGGTATATTCTGTACCATCCTAAAACCTAAAAGAGTAATTTACTCAAGCATTTTTATGAGTCAAAGGAAAGTTATCCTTTTAGCCTGCATAGCTGAGCACTGTCATGGGACACAAGAAAAGCCAGAGGCAAAACCAACACAAAACAAACACAAACCCAAAACCAGCACTCTTTCGCCCCAAATCCTCTTAGTTTGTAAAAACAAATTACAAACAAGAATTGTTTTTTGCCTCACAATAAAGAAGGTCAGCACAATTTCTTTTCCTGTCAAATCTGTCTTTAATGGAATCCCTAATTTACTCCTTTTTGCTTCAGGAAGGTGAATAAAAGTAATAGGAGAAGAAATCAAAAAGCATCTGCAAAAGTTGATAGGACCAAAGATAAGATCTTAAAATGGCCAACTGTGTACCAGCTTTGCTTTCTTAAAAGGCTGTTGCTCACACTTATTTTTAAAGTCTGACTCATCCTGGTTTGAATTTGATTTCTGCATCACCTGGATTACAGAGCACCCTGCTTTGCAGCTGACTCCATTCAATATTTTATTTTGTATTTTTTAATTTCCTTTCTATTTAAAAGCAAAATCTTGCCCAGAATTGGAAGTTTTCCACTCAGGTAAGCAAGAAACATCTATAGAAAGGATTTTCTAGCTGATTCACCAAGACTTTTTCATGGTGATTCATATGCCAAGTGATATTATTAGATTTGGTGTTGCCAGGACATTCCTACAGTACAATTTAATATTAATTGGAAGTCTGGTTTCTCCCTTAAGTTCCTGGGGAAAGCAGCCAGACCTGATAATGGAAAATGAGAAGGTACCAGAGAATTATCTGTCTAAACTGAAATCACAGGACAAGTGCTTAACTCATAAAGTAGTACAATGAAGAGGAGAAAGAAAGAAGAAAAGAAAAATGTTACTAAGTCTCTGAACTTTAACTTGTATCCTCACAAGCTCACTATCTCTGGTGCTCCTTCCCAAAAAATGTGTTATATCTGCAGTGTTCCACTGCCTTTGTACTGGTCCCTGTGGTAACTTCAAGAGCTCTCCTTAGCAGGTTCCCTTGATTTATCCAAATATCCCAGTTAATACACTTTAAAGGCAGAAGGAACCACTATTAGCATGTAGGCAGAAAGGCAAAGAATACTCTCTGTGGTGATGTCTGCAGAGACTTATGATTTTTCATAGGATGGCCAGGGTTGACAGGGAGCTAAACATCAACTAATTACAGCTGCCCTATTGTGGATATAAATTTATGTGACTTACATGTGGTTTACAACAGGTAGAAGGTGAAAACATAGTATTTTACATTTCAGATCTATATATTCTATTTATGACCTAGAGATGAAGAGAAGTCTGATCTGGGCATTACTAAGCTAAGAATTCTAGGCAAAAATCAAAAACCTCAGACTGCTGGGTATTTCTTGCCTATTGACACTTGTCCATTGGCAATGACATGTAAATAAGTGGTATTTCAAAGACTGGTCGCTGGCTACTGTAGGATATATTTTTTACATTTCAAGTAATCATTTAAAGGCACAAAACAGAACTTGGTTTCAGCTGTGAATCCAGTTCAGTCATTTTTACCAATCCCTTAAAACCCTTTTCACTTTTATGCATTCCTAGTCCATATATGCTTCAGAAATAGGACACTATTATAAGAAATCCTTTCCTGGTCAGAATCAAGATGTGTGAGAAACTGCTCTGAAGCAGATGGCTACTTGTGAAGGGGTTAGAAAAAAAGTCATATAAAACATTTTGATCCTCTAAGTATAGATTATTTCACTTAAAGCACCTTATTTATATTATGGATGAACCTATACTTATTTTAAAAATGATAAGTTTAATTATAAATTAAATACAATTCTAAAAGACATCCCTCTCTGACTGAAAGACTAAAAATATTTTTTCTTAAATAGTCCCCATTTCCTGAAAATTATGTTTTATCTTCTCATCGGCTGAGGGATTTGCAAAGCAGCCCATGAGATATCTGCACTAGTGGAATGCTGATCAGCCTGGCAGATGGCTCTTTTGGGCCGATGTTTTCAGAGGGTTTGATCATTAACTGGGATTGACCTGTTGGAATGAATCCAGAGGAAAGCCACTCAGCTGATCACAGAGCTGGAACACCTCGCCTGTAAAGACAAATTGAGTTGGGGTTATTCAGGCTGGAGAAGGCTCCAGGGAGACCTTGGAGCCCCTTCCAGTGCCTAAAGTGGCTACAGGAGAGGTGGAGAGGGGCTTTGGGCAAGGGTATGGAGTGACACGACAAGGGGCAATGGCCTCAAGCTGGAGAAGAGCTGGTTTACATTGGATGTTAGGAAGAAATTCATTCCTGTGAGGGTGGGGAGGCAGCGGCACAGGTTGCCCAGGAAAGCTGTGGATTCCCATCCCTGGAAGTGTTCAAAATCAGGCTGGATGGGGGTCTGAGTAACCTGGGATAGTGGAAGGTGTCCCTGCCCATGGCAGGGGAGTAGGAACCAGATAATATTTAAGATTCTTTTTAACCCAAACCTTCTGTCATTCCATGATTGCTGTTTTTGCTTCTCGTGGACTCAGGGCTGGACATTTGGACATTTTCTTGTGTCTCACCTGGGATGGAAGTGTCATATCTATTTTATAAGGAAATCGTGCAGATTAAATGTGTTTCATAAAATGGTGTGTCACATCAAGTACATCCCAAGTGTTGCTACATAGTAACTGTAACAGATACGTGTGCCTGAATGTACATATGCACATATAAAACATATAAAACCCTATATTCAAGTACAGAGACATTTTCTGTGGTCAGCACAGAGGAGTCACACTGTCTTCCTTACAGGACTGTTTCTCTGACTGATCTAATTAAGTATAACATTGCATGTACAGTGATTATTCTATAGAAAATAATTCTCCATATTCAGAGAACTTTCTGTCTTAGCATTTAGAGAAGTTTCCGATTTCTTCTTTTACATACTACCTAAACAAACAAAAAAAAGTTTATGAGATCAGCCATCATTTTTCCCATTACAGGGACAATAGGCTGGCATTCCTTGAAAAAGTCTCCAGCTACACAAGTTTCATGAAAGATATTTTCCAAACCCAGTGCAGTCTGTTGCTGTGCTCAGGGTGTATTTAGCTGACTGCATTTAGTACCACATCACAGCGATGCTGCTGTTTAGGAGAGTATGACATTTTGGCTCACTTTTCTTGCTGATCAGTAAAGCAACAATGGTTTATAGTTCCTTATATTTCCTTTTATTTCTTTGTTGTTTGATAAATATTGATACTCTTAGGCTCTCAGGCCCTGACATGGCAAACGTATCCACATGACTGCAACTAACTGAGGTGAAGCAAACTGGACCACTTACTGAGAAAAATATGCATGCACTTAAAAACTTTATGAGTACTTCAGCTAAAGAACATTGCATCAATTTTAGGCAACAGCCTTATTTCAGTAACATCTCTGATGCCCAAAATCTGCTTGAAGATACACTTGATAACACATCCCATTGTTTCCTACAGTTTCTCTCACTGTTTATCATGGGACTGAAACCTGGGTGCTTGATTTTTTTTTTTTCATAGTCTCATATATAAATTTTCACACATAAATATTACAATAGAATGGATCAAAATATAGCTGAATTTTTACAGAGGTTTAAAAGACCATTTTACAAGAAAATAGTGCTACTGTTACTATTTCTTGCACAGAGAATCAGCCAGTATCTAGGGAAGCACAATGATAGCTGTAACAGTTAAATTTTCTGGGTAAATGTAGAAATATTTTCCTGTGATGCATCAGCAAAATCAAGCAAAAAAAAAAAAAAAACCAACCAAAAAGCCAACAACAACAAAAAAAAAATCATACAAAATGTCAGAATATTCCCAGAGGCCTAAAATATGAGAATTGCAACATCAACAAACTTTTGTGTGAGATAAATCAAGTAAATTAATTTGGGACATCTGTAGCTGCAAACACTAGTGGGAATGGCATACAGCCTACCTGATTGCTGTTACTCCCTATGTGCTGTAGACATAAAGTCAACAAATAGTATTTTGGGTCACATCTTACCTTAAATACCCCAGCTGCTCTCACAAAATTTGGTCCTACCTTTACCAGAAACCAGCTGGGTGTCCTGGCCTGTGCCCAGTGTGAGATCTGCACTGTCGTTTTGCCCTGATGAAAAGAACTTGTCCTTCAGCTTTGGTTAGAAACTGAAGCACCTGTTTTGTTTCAAAATCCTCTGAGAAATCTATCTCTATCATGAATATAATGTCAAAAAATGTCAACAAAAGCTGTCTCCCTCTAGAAATGTTTTTTTGGAACAACCTGTGGTTGCACTGCAGTTCAGTAGTTCACAGCTATCTGCAGGAGCACTTTGTACCTCCACTTTGAGGAGGCTGGAGTCCCACAGGGAACTATTATTTTTTTCCTGTATATTTGACATGTTCAGCTGTTAGTGCTCATTATGGTCATTATGAGTTATTACTCTTCATTATGCTGTTAGGCAGATGACACCTAGATTTACTGAACTGATGCTGATGGGGGTGGAAGAACCTTTCTTCTCAGATACAGATCTTCTATGATCAAAAAGGAGAACTAAAAATGCTTGAGATGAGAGGAAGAAAAAGAAGTATTGGAAGAAACACCACACTTTGAAACCAAAACCAGTGACATCAAACCACATCTGCCATTCAGAGTCGTGTGTACACAGCCCTGTTACATTCACCTCCCTCTGTTTGTTTCTCTAACAGGCTCTAGGAACCATATAGCTCAGCAACAGCAATGACTCTAAGCTAATTTAAAGAATAATTCCAATATTACTGTTCTATTTCCTCTGCTCCATCACTCATGCAATGACACCTGTCACTTCGGCCACTTACTTTACTGATAAAATTCCAGATAGCCTTATGCACTACAATTTAATTATTCTCTAAAACAAAAATAGAAATATTGGCATAGACAGTTTCTGAAAATTTTACCAAAAGCTGTACAGCAACAGGACTCCTTGGAAAAACTACTGAACTGCAGATTTACTTTTTCCATTTTCTGTTAATACAAATCAGATGCAAATCTAGAGTCTGAAAAGTAGCAAAAATAGTCAGTCCCATAAAAGCTTAAAACAGGTTAAATTCCTTAAATAAGTTATCAAGTTACTTTTTTCAGCCACCATTATTTACTTTTTAAAGACTTTGATGAGCTATTCAGCAAAGGGGGGAGAATACACGACCAGCTGTGATACTTGATTTAGTTTTTTTATGTGAAGAACAAGAGATTAAGCTTCCTAAAAACCAAATGGATCACGATGCCAGATTTTTGGTCTCTCTTCTGTTACTACTCAAGATGTAAGGATACAGTAAACTCTGGCTTTCACATCAACACAGGTCCTTTATTAACTTCCCTGCATGTCACACAATTCAACAGAGCACTTGAGCTCCTTGACAAGAAGCCCTGGAATGGAGTCTCTGAGGGTGTGTGGTACTACAACAGCTTTAAGTGTTATGCACTCATGGGTGTAAAGTGCCTTGTACTGGATGGAGGATCAAGGGAAGGGAAATGCCACCACTACCTGCTCTTTGTTGTAAAACAAGAAAGAAGTGAATAATAATCGTTCCCCTCCTGGGTTCCACTCAGCTGTGCACAGGCAGCAGCCAGGCCAATGTTCCCTGGCTGAGAGACAAAGCAAATGCCATCGAGATGAAAGTCTGGGATGAGATAAGTTATCTTAATCTCCCTGTTACATCTCAGAAACCAAATATTTGCACTGTACATAGCTACAGTATTGGAAGTCTTGGAGTTGTAAGCCCCATCAATCTGTAATGAATCAAAGAGAAAGAAATCCATTAATTAATTAGTCAGGTATAATTAACAAACAGATAAATAGCATGCAGTGGCATTTGTGTAATCCAGAGAAGTTTTAGCACTCTGGGTATTTCCAGTATTGTCTCTTCTGCTGGGAAATAATTGTAAAGGACACTAAAAATCTTTTTTTTTAACCAGACAAATCAAGCCAGAAAGGCATATCCCAGCACTGTGATACAAAATGCCAGCTCAAACTTATGGCATGTCAATTCTTTCCTGCTAGCCAAATTTTCAGTGGTGGAAATCTCTGGAGAGAAAAAAAAAAAAGAATAAATATGTATATCCTTCAACCTCTAACAGACTGAAATGGAATTTTTCTGTCAGAGACAACAGCTTGTATCTACTTTATGTTGATATCATTGTGACAGGAGCAATATCACTTTTAAATAAATATAAATAAATATATATTCTGACTTGATTTCCTAATCATTGATGAAGGAATTCTCTGAATAGCTTTTTGTTCCTGACTAACCATTGCCTGGTGGCTAATCCTGCTCCAATAAATATAATCTAGTGCTTTCTTTATGATCCAGACTTTTATTGCCAGATGTCAGGAATGCAGTGGACAATTACATCACATTATAAATACGGGGCTTGATCCAACACAGTTAAAATTAATGAGTTTTTTATTGCCTGAAATTTGCTAGAATCAAGGACATAATTAAAAGATATGGTCTCACTTTTAAGCACAATCTATGCATTTGTGATAACCCTATTCACAGTATGTAATAATAGTGTGACTATCTTGTACATTAAAAGGTCAGTATGGGTGTAGTTTTCACTGGGAAAAAAAGTTGTTTTCAATAGTTGGGTTATGTTTATTTAAAACCAGACAATTTTATTATTGTGATCCAGTAAAATGCTAAAATGGCTTTATTAGGATAATCAAGAGCAATAAGTGTCTTTAGAATTACTAATATTTATTTTAAAATTGATACATAAACCAAATATTGGTCAAGTGGAAATCACACTTTTTCCTGCACTGAGATTCCAAGGGGAAAATATTTATTTTTCCAGTTTCCTTAAGAGTAAACCTTCACTATTTTCTTTGCTGTGTTCTCCAAGACTCAGACTCAATAAAAATCTATTCCATGTTAATTTTATCCATGTAAGCAACCTAACTGCAATCAGCAGAACTACTCATATTTATAGTTAATCAGGACCAACAGAAATCACAGTGGTTATAAACCCACAAAAACTATTTTAGCAACAAAGAGCAGGGACACCAAAAGGAAGGAAATATCAAACCCATGGTTTTTTAAAGGGTCTAGACTTCCTCCTGTACTCTTTCTGTCTATCATGCTCCTGAGATAGCCTTTCTTTTATCTCAGACTGCCCTCTTCTTCAGGCTGATGTGAAACAATGTGCAAATCACAGAATCATTAAGGTTGGAAAAAACCTCCAGGGTCATAAGGTCCAACCATAAACCCAGCCCTGCCATGTTCACCACTCAACCACAGCTCCACCTCTTTTTGAACAATTCCAGGGACAGGAATGGCACAGCTTCAGATCTGAGAGCACAGTAAATTGTGCTTGAAAAATACCAGTGAAACCAAGAAGCTTAAAAAGAAGTAGACATCTTTCTCAGGGAATGAGTGAGTAGAAGAAAATGGAAAATAGGACTGTCCTCAGCAGGACCAGGAGTTGGAGCTTGATGATCCTTGTGGGTCCCTTCCAACTCAGGATATTCTATGTTTCTGTGGAATCATAAGGCAGAACAGTTTGGTGCAGTAGGAAATACAATCTTGTCTAACTGAAATAAAAGCAGCAGTTCTTTTTTAAGATATCACACAACCTACAATTTCATTCCTGGTTTTAAGCAATTTCATATATTATTAGTATTTTCAAGATCTTTAAAGTTGCTCAGTATTTGCTGCAAATCCATTCCTATAGTGCTATTTGTTAAAGATCAGAGAACTTTAAGGAAAACTTTAGCACATGTTTAAAGTTGCTTTAAATTACACAAATTGCTAAAACTTCTACACTCTCCCTTTCCTGCCTTTAGTGGCACAGAATGTTTGCTAGCATGGCACAGAAAAAGGAATTGTGAACTTTATAGCGCAGCGAACAAGTGATTGTTTGTCCTGCTGAGTGTTAGTTCTGACCCAGGTAGCAGTGTTTTATAGTCTGAAGATCAAAGTGCAGCTTACCCATCAAAATCACATTCCAGCTTTGTTTATTACTCTCTTAACCTTTCATCTGTGCTTTACACAGTGCTGAGAAATATATATATATATATAAAATGTTCAGAAAGCCCTGTTTTGGTGAGTCATCTTTACTTCTTTACTTATCAGAGTATAACAAGCTCTTTGCTCTTCTTGAAACTCTTCCATCTTTAAAACTACTATAATATTCCTTCTGAAAAATGAGTGACTTAATATACAAAATACATTTTCAGCTTTCAGAAAAAGTACTTCAACTTGTTTGATTCACCTTAGAAATATTGATGTTAAAGGGTTGCTAATATTGAAAACACTTAATGAAATAATAAGATTTATCACTAGCATTGAGTTATATTTTTTTGTTGTCTTTTTAAACTAAAATTTTTGGGTTGTAAATTTCTTTTTTAAGGAGATGCAGCAAATAATATAAGATATATGTAAACACTCTCAAGGGAAAACACACCCATTTATCAGTTGTATTCTTACAGAGAAATCCCCAAAGATGTCTCTAAAACAGATCTCTAGGTTCTGCAAGTTGTTAAGCACAGGATATTTAACCTCCTTTTTGCAACTGCTTCATTCCAAAACATTTCACTACTTGGATTTACTGAGAAGCTGCTTTTAAAAGTACTTTCAATCTGCTTTATTCATGTCAATTGCAGAAAGCTATTAGCTGTAATTGGCAATTTAATTTTTTTTCCTTTTTGCTGCTTTTAGTGTATGATCAGCTTCCAAAAAGTAAGGTTTTAGAATTTCACTAATGTACCCTAAGTGATGTATTCATCTGTAGCACAGGCAGATTTTAGTTAAGAAATTGGTCTTTATCAACTTGTGATTTTTCAATACGTGTCAAGAGATGTGAAAAAATATGTCCTCAGAAATTGCCAAATTGTCTGGAAAAGGAACAGTGAGATGAGTGACAGCACAGAGGAAACACTCTGGCATGACAAAAACAAAGAAAAAAACCCCCAGGATGCCAGTGTTGGAGGCTGAACCAAGTAAATGTCACCAAATTAGAACAATTCAACACCCAGCTTACACTGGATCCTTTCCTAAGACGAAAAACAGGCAAAGAAGGGAGAGAAATAGTAGTCTTCCACTGTCTTAAAACTTGCAGGCAATCTTTAGGATTCCTTAAAATCAGGAGCTCCATTCCCAAAAAACCAAATTCCAGCTGAGAAAGCTACAGCATAAGACTTCAGTTGATCTAACCTGTGACCATTTGATTCTCACCCACCTCCACCCCCCTGTTCAATTCTTGGGCAGTGCTACAGTAAATGCAGGGTTTACCAAAAGACCTGGAAAGGCTTAGGTGTGAAAATGGTTCTGCATCTCTGCTCTGGACATAAGCCTGGTTAAATTTTCAGGAGACAGATCATTATCTCTCACTGCCAGGCTGTCAAAACAGAGCCAGTTTACTCCACTGGAATGGCAGAACGAGCAATCCCTTCTGTGCCCATGAGCCACAGGCTGAAACCATAGCACATGTGAGTAGCTGATACATCTACTGGTGTCAAAAAAAGGTAGTAGTGCTTTGCAGAAAAGCGTATTTGTTGCCTAAGACAACTATAATGGGCTAATTCATTTTTAGGAGAGCCCAGACTATGCAGAGAGAAGGTTTACAAAGAAAATCAGGAGTTAAAAGAACAGGTAGATGTCTAGAGAATAATTAATCTGCCCTCTCACAGTACTCAGGACCCACTGCTCTGCCTTAAGATCACAGAATCACAGCCTTGAGGTAACTGGGACCTCTGGAGATTTCAGGTCACCATCTCCCCTGCTGGACCAGGGTCAACTACAACAGGTTACTCAGGCCTGTGTCCAGGTGGGGTTTGGATAACTCTGTGCCCTGGAGACTCCCCAGCCTCTCTGGGCAACCTGATCCAGCATCTGACCACCCTCAGAATAAACAAGGATTTTATTTCTGGACTTTCCTCTATACTTGGTGCCCACTGCCACTTGTCCTTTTGCTAGATGCCACCAAGAGTCTGATTTTGTTTTGTTAAATCTTCTTCATTCTCTATAAACTCACATTGAAGCTAGTGAAAGCCAGACTCGTCACAAGTTTGTTTTAATTTTCTTTGGCTTTTTGCATATTGCTCGCTTGGCAGAGAGAAGAACCACGTTCTGAATATGTTTCTTCTGTGTTCTGCAACTTTGCAGGATGACTTTAACAACAAGTAACTGTTAGCACACATTGATCGTCACAAGTAATTTTGTTTCTTTCAGTGAGATCGATTATCTTTACCTAAATCATACAGATCTCCTGGGAGGAAACACTGAGAAGATACAGAGAATGTGATGGGAAAAGCTTTTAAAGGACTAAAAAAGTTTTAGCAGCAGAGGAATAAGAGCTCGTGTAAATGAAAAGCACAATCTCATGACAAAAGCTCTCAGCTGTACAGTCACACAAAGGAACTTACCTATTTCCATCATCCAAATGCCAGCATTCAGTTGTTAATGGGAAATAAACCCTCTTGGGCTCATTTTTCAAAATTATTTTGTTGGAGTATTGTAAGGGAACAATATAAAAGCAGAGCAAGACTCACATACTCTGAATGCAATATCCAGAATTCGTTCAGAGTCATTCTGGAACACTGCAGACTGCAGGAGTGAGCCACAGAGGTGCTTAGAAGAATGGGAGTAAGAGAGAGAGAAACAAACACATGGACCCAGTTTTCTTTGGTGCTCAAGGCAGCAGAAACTAAACCTGCACCTCTTTCAGAGACACTGCACCAGGCTGCTCTACAGATGCAAAACCTTGTTGATACAAACACCTAATATTTCCTGTTTGTGCTTAGTCCTGGTAAAAATAGATCCGGTTCTAGCAAAGTTGATGGTTCCTAATGACAGCTGCTCGCCACCACCTTGCAAGAAGAGCTGCTCTGTGATAGCCTGGAACTGGATCTGGTTGCAAGACAACATTGTTTGCAAGAGAAGGGCTTTTTTCAACATTTTTAAGATGATCCAGACTTTTTTCTAACTCTCAGCTGCATCTCTGATACACTATAGCCAAGCAATGATAGTTTTTGTTCATATTTTTTATGTCTCAAGGAAACAAAAGAAGCTTAAAACCGTGAATTTATTCTTCATAATACTTTTTCAATATTATCAGTTCCACTACACCTACTGAATATACTCCTGTTTGTAAATTTGTTTGTACACGGTACTTGCAAAAGAAACCTATCAAGAACATCTGCTGCCATGACTGAATTTGAACCAGAGATCAAAACACTACTTATGAAATATTTATAAAAAGAAACCAGCCAACAACTATATAGAACTTTCAAAGGATAAAAAAGCAACATGATGTGCTTATGAGGGGTAGAGGAAAAGAAATGTGTGCATTGTTTTAAATCCATTTAAAAATAGAACCTTAAATTTGAAATTGTGATCATTACTTCTATAGCATCTACCTTAGAAAAAACTGCAAAGATGAAATTCAGGCACTACCATAGGTGTTGAATTTTGTGATTGCTGGAAAATGCAGGTAATATCTTGTATTTATCAATAACATTTTTAAAGCACATATTCAGCTGGAGGGAACCCACATTAGAAAAGCTCTATGCTAGCAAGGTAGTTGTCAAGTGATTTGTTATCAGAAAGAAAATAAATGAAATAGTGAGTACATTTCTACTTTAGGTTATCTTTAATAGTAATTCAAGAACCTAATGATAACCAAATTCCAAGCAAATGAGCTATCAGTTACAACAACAGGAGAAACCCAGTGATGAAAAGGACTTTAAGCTTTGAACACACAGGATGGGCAAGCCCATGAAGTATCAAAAGAGAAAATTTTAAGTAATAGAACCATAGAATGGTTTGGGTTGGAAGGAACCATAAAGATCACCCAGTTCCATCCCCTGCCATGGGCAGGGACACCTTCTACTATCCCAGGTTGCTCCAAGCCCTTTCCAGTCTGGCCTTGGACTCTTCCAGGCATGAGGCAACCACAGCTCCTCTGGGCACCCTGTGCCAGGGCCTCCCCACCCTCACAGGGGAGAATTTTTTTCTGATATCTAATATAAACCTACTCTCTGTTTGAAGCCATTGCCCCTTGTTCTCTCATTCCAGGCCCTTGTAAAAAGTCTCTCTCCATTTTTGTAGCTCCTTCAGGTGCTGGGAGGCCACAATTAGGTCACTCTGAAGCCTTTTCTTTTCTAGGCTGAACAAACCCAATTGTCCCAGTCTTTCCCCATAGGAGAGGTAAATGATCAGAAAAAAATGGTAGAAAGAAAGTTAATATTCCTTTTAATGTGAACATTTCCCTTTCACTCCACCATAATTTAGCCATCCTAGTCAAGGACTGTATAATGGCAAAAGGAAAATATTTAGAGAACGTTTTTCAAGAGGCACGTAATAATAAAGTGAGTGATTCTATCACCAGGGTGCTCAGGAGTGCATTTTACAGGGTCATTAATATGGCTCATGGGTAGCTGAAAGCTCATGGCCTTTGGCCCCTCAGCACACAGGGCTCGGTGAAGGACACCCCCCTGCGTGACTGCTTCAGCAAAGCCTCACAGATGAAATGCAAACCCATCTCCAGTGGAGACACAGCATTTACCTGGAGCTGAAAGGAAAATTCCAGTCATTGAAGCAAATCAATTAATGTGCAATAAATTATACTGAAGAGTAGGGATGGAAACAAACATTTTGGGAAGAAATTCAGTACCCTGTGTGTTTCCTGTTGGAATGAGTAATAGGATACAAATAACTGCTTAGCAAACTCATGGGATATTAGAACCTAAGTAAGCAAAACAGCTTGGGGGTATGTTTGCCTTATCTTTTTGAAATTATATGGAGTTATATGGTTCTCTGCCTCCTTTCTTTTAATATTTTGTGCTTCTGTACTGAACACTTCATTCTTCAATAATAAAATAAATAGTAAAGAAATTTGTCAGCATACCTATGGAAATTTAAGACCCCTCAACCAAAATCCTGGTGGAAAGCCTTGAGAAAATGAACAAATTATAATGAATAAGGGAGATTTCATAAAAACAAACATCCAAGAACCGACAAAAAAAACCACAGCAAAAATGATTTTTAAAATCAGTAGAATTCTTGGATCTGTACAGAGTCACCCAGACAAAGACTTCTCAACTCTCTTTCATTCTATTTCATAAGGATCTTGAAAAAATAGTGAAAAATTACTGCAGAACAAAGAAAAATGCCAGTAAGATTTATTTCTGAAGTAATAACCACCCTAAAACATGGAGGACAGATTTCAAATTCTTAATTAAAGTGCGTAAGTCATCTTTCTTTTCTCAAAAATATTTTTAGCTTGCAACATGTAAAACACAAGATATATTCAAAATACTTTTGCAAATACATAAGTATCTAGTATTTATATTTGCTGGAAGGCAGTTTTCATACTTTGCTTAACAAAGGATATTAACCAATATACATAATTTCCTCTGGCCTTTCATAGACCTTCATGTAGCAGTTTTTCATGTAATAATGTATTCAAATGCAGTTTTTGCCAAAATAATATTTATTTGCCAGTACATCTTGGGATATAAGAAATCGGTGTATCAATCAATGCAGTCTTCTATATATTCTCCATTAGAAGGTAATGCAAATTGCAACATTTTTACTGTAGCATTTTCTAGGTTGGCTGAGGCAGCTATTTACACATGGATCACACATTAAATAGAAGAAAAAATTTAGGACTCTCTCTTGCAGTACTGCTGCCAAGAGAGTTTTTTTCCTCTAGATCTGTTGTTCACATTACTCTTTTTGACCATTAAAAAGTGCTTTTACAACCTTAAAATACAGATCTTGTTCATCTGACTCAAAAATATCGTGGGGTACTACATCAAGGAAGGATCAGAATAATATTTGAGCTAGTACCCATATATGTAAACTAATATGCACACGAAAAACCCATAAAATGAGGAATTTTATGCAATTGAAATGTGTGAAAAATGAGAGCAATATTTGCAATGGAAATCCCTGTCAAAATATCTATTGCTTCCAAAGCCCCACAGTACACAGAAGTGCTTAATTTAAGCTTCAGAAAACTATTTCAATATATGTAATTAAATGCCGTGAACTGGGAATTTAGAAATATTCTATCTACTTGTCCTGCTACTTCTATCATAAATGTTGAAAGAATTTTCATTCACCTTTTTTTCTGGGCTTGAATTACAGCTGCATAAAACTCAGGAATGCAGAGTTCCCGGCCCACCAAGGCTGGGCACAGACCTGACTTAGATGCTGAGCTGCAGAGTATTTCTTGATAGTTTTCTGCTTGGGTTGAAAAACAGAATGTTGGGAACTCAGAGGATTATTTCTGTGTGAGAATGATCTGCAGTGAGATACAAATTGCATAAAAATCCCAATTTATCCCCAGCTCTTGGCTTACAGTCAGACAGATCCTTTCCTGGGAAGTTTGGCATTCTGGCAAAGACAGAGCAGCCTAAATTCTGTTTGCTTCTAAGGATGGGGCCAAATGTGGCTCCCAACAAAGTCTCCCATCACAAGACATCCAAAGGCTTAGGATAGTGTATAGTGTAAAATACAGGTACTATTGTACAGCTGAAACATTAAAAATACAGCAGATTAAAGGTTTTGAAAGGAGATCAGTGATGGTGCAAAAATAATTCAGTCAGATATTACTTACAGCAAAGTGAAGGTAGCTACACATAGCTAGATGATAAAAATTACAAATAACATCACGTAGGACAATAAGGTCAAAGATTTTGGGGGTTTTTTTTGAGGCAGGAAGGTATTTATAACTTGTCCTCAGTGAGCGCTTTTTCTTTCCTATTTTGCAAATATTATCACGCTGAAGTTTATTATGCACTCAAAGATAAATCTGCTATTTAGAAAAACTGGGATACTTTTATTATATGATTAAATATTGATGAAGGAAATTTATCCTACCAAAAAGTAATATGTCTTGACAGAAGTGACACAAACTGCTCTTGTGCCAAAATGAATAAAGTGTGTTACTTGTTATTTTTCTGTTTACCAGAAAAGAAGTCTAGTGAAAAACATCAGAATAAACATGTTATTTAAAAGGTACCTGTACCAAGATAGAAACCTATTCAATGGCAAATAAAATGATGCCTTTGTGCCCTAAAAAATAGAGAAGCGGGTGTGTGTATGCATCTATCCGAGCAGGTGGATAATGTCAATTGGCTGTGCTAGAAAAAGCACAAATAGAAAAGAAATGGTTCATTTTGAGAGTGCACTGTTTATTCAGGGTTCCCATTTCATAAATATCTTGCCTGCTGTGCTCTGCAGTTGACCCTTGAAACATCTCTAGTCAATAACCCATTGTTTACCACACACCCATTTTGTCATTGTGGTGGTACAGACTCAAGTGTGGCAATCTTCCTTTCTCTGCATACCCCACCTCCCTCTGGCTGGCACCAACTCAAAAAAAAAAACCAAACAAACCACTAAAATATCATTAATTACAGCAGGTCTGAGATTTGAATGCTAATTCTATTAATGGACCTATGAAATTAGGACACTGCAAATCTAGATGAGCCATGCTTGGGCCTCCTGCAAACTGGGCTGCCCCGAGGTTACCTGCTGTATTAAATAAGAATTGTCTAATACATTTTTAGAATTCTATGTGTAAATCAGCCCTTGTTAAGTACAGAACCAGGGGGAATAGATAACTGCAGCACTCCTTCTATCTTAACTCCTTCTATTTATCTAGAATCAAATTCATTTGGAGGCCTTCAAACCAAGACTCTGTGATGCCCCAGGCTAAGGTGGGATCAGATCAGGCCTTCTGGACACCCTCTCTACCGCGTAATCCTAAAATATTAAAATTTCATTTATATCTAAAGGAAAACTGTTATGAAGCTGCCAGGGGTCCCTAAAAGTATTTCTAGATTAACGTTCCCTGCATGTTCTTCCATTTCAGAAACTTTGAATGATTTTTGACTGTACATTTTGATGTGTTTTGCTATTAATTTTCCGTCTTTACTTTCAATGTAATGTACTTTTAATTAGGCAATAATATATAATCTTCTGCTCATCTATCACTTTTACTCAAACACGTTAGGAAATGGATAATAGAAGTAAGGCTCATCAGAGACCCTTTAGAGGTGCAGCAAAGCTGGAATAAAATTCCATCTCCTGACAGTACCTTTAAGGTTTCATAAAAAGATAATGGATGTGCTTGTCACCAAAGCTAATGATCAAACATTTTCCCACTTTTACTGGATATTAAATTGTGAACTATAAAAGAAAACCCCACAGTCTAAGCAATGTAGGAAAAAGAGTCTTTTGTACATTTTTTATCTCCTTTGATATCTAACTAACATAAACCTTCTTATTGCACTGTTACTTTCACTGAATGGCCACTATGCCATGAGATGCTTACTTTTACTGAAGTGAAAAGGCTTCTTTTCAGGAGAGACAACTCTCCAGGTTGCAGAATAAGAACATAATAGGTTGTATTTGCAAAAATACTTAAGTGAAACAGAACACTAG
This sequence comes from Corvus brachyrhynchos, assembly GCF_000691975.1. Classification (NCBI taxonomy): domain Eukaryota; kingdom Metazoa; phylum Chordata; class Aves; order Passeriformes; family Corvidae; genus Corvus; species Corvus brachyrhynchos. Next base: position 1,629,184 of record NW_008236696.1, on the reverse strand, counting down.
TTCATCACAATATCTTTATGAAGTTGACCAAAGCTTTTTCATCTGATATGAAGCAATTTTTGAAAGGGTTATATCTAAATTTTATACATTATTTTGAATCATATTTTACAGACATCTTCTTTTTAATATTTTCAGTAGTGTTACCATGCTGTCAAAATAGAGAGATGAGCAAGGCAGTATAAAAACCCATCCAAACTATGGAAACAATACAAAGTAAATAATTACCAAAATTAGGGTAAATCGGTTTGAGAAATCAGATTAACAGTGAAAGAAGTAGATCTAATTTGAAAGCAATGGGAAAAATTATGGTATGTTCTTCTATTTGAAAAGAGAAAAGTATTAAAACAAAACAAGAAAGTACCTTCTAGTCAATCCCAATGGAATTAGACTCCAGAAATAGGCAGGTACTTCCATGTTGCTCTGAAGCAGCTTTCATTACAATATTTTCTCATCTCTGTGACCTGCAAATGGTCAGCTGATAATTCTTCATCCCGTGAAAAGTTTCACCTGGCTGCATTCTGGAATTACCACGGCACTGATGCACATAAACTTGATCATAAAGGAAAGGCTGTGCTTTGTTTTTTTTGGCCTGTTGGGAATGTGCAGCTCCTTGCTGAGAGCAGGATGGATGAGGGCAGAAATTCTGGGCATGGCACAGGTGGCCCAACACTTACTACAGGGCTGTGTCCTTATATTCCATGTACCTCTTTGGCCAATAAGAGGTTGCAGGTTGGCATCATTCTGCACAGCAGCAAATGCATGTTCGAACCAGAGGTATTTTCCTCATGTACCCAGACACACAGCAACAAAACATTTTATGGCCTAATAAGACTCATCCTCTGTCACTACATTACCCATGAAGTTCCAACAGGAACTAAAAAAGTTAAGAAAAGGCTTTTGTGATGGTATTTTTCACTTTTTCTGTTTTCTGTCACTAATCTGGGTTATATTTGGCATGAATGCTGCAGCCCAGCACAGCTGGCTCACACAACACACTGCTGAAAAAGGGACTTTTGGGCTGCAAAACACAACAAACTTCTAAGAACAGCTCTTCTCAGAAGCAGTTTTGTGCAAGAGGAGCAAATGCCTTTCCACTACCCTCGTTCCTCGTCACATCACTTCAAATTACAGGCAACCAGGCTCTGTCACAAGGGGATGCCCTGCACTGAAGAGCCCCATTGATTTCAGCGCAGTTATTTGGGAAATAGTGTACTGAATAATGTTAGCAGAGCTTTCAGTCTGCTGCAGTGACTTTACTTGTAACATTAAAAGTACTAACTGGCAAAAAAACCCCCCAAAATTCGAAGTGGTGGAACACCTGGATAAGTGTTTTCTATTCGGTAATCCCAGTCAACATTCTCAAACTAGAGCGTGACAGTGTAAATGCAAGACTTAATGACAGTAATAGTTCCTATACCTCCCTCTAAAGGGAAAATTTCATATAATTAAAGAAGGCATAAAGAAGACAATCTCACTCATGGGTGTGCTTCCATTGTAACATGAATTTTGATCTAAAAGTTTAGAATGTTTGCCTTCCTAATGCAGACATTATTCAGAATGCCTAACAGAAAATACAAAATACAGACCATTTTTTCTTTTTATTTATTAACACCTTTTAACCCAGATCCCTTGGAATAACAATTTACTGTTTCTGTAGGGACAACCACTGCCTCTTCAAGAGGTAAAAATTGGAAATTTAAAGCAGTGCTCAACACAGAGTTTCCTCTGAGTCATTATTCCTTCTCCCAATTCAGTTTGTGACCTTCAATAAAAATCGAGTTATTTTCTATTAAAGTTTTATTGAAGTCCTGTGTATTAAAGATAATCAAGAGCAAAGAGTATAAATTAATAAAATGAAGAAACAAATTCCCAGTTAGCATAAACCAGCTCTCTCCTTTCTCTCTGCTACTGAAATCAAAAGCAGTAGTAGCCAATGGTGACCAAAAGCAATCTCCTTCTCTAAATAAACCTTTCATAAGAAAGAACACAGAAAACAGCACTGGCAAATCTGTCGATCATGATCTTTTCTGGACATTGAATAGACTCCTTTTATAAATCTTTTTCATTTTCTTAATGAAAATTAAATAAAATGCTCCTGCTTTTTACCAAGTGAATATATTTTGAGTAAACATTTGACATCACAAATCAGCTGAGTTTAAAATCCAAACTTCATATTTGTCCTTTCCCAAAGAGAAGCCATAAAAATATATCTGCACTGTCCTTCAAGGCTATTAGACTGCTTCTGCAGTATTTCTTCTTGGTGAAATTGCTTGCACAAGACTTGCATTGAAAAAGAATCTAAAGAAGACATAAATAGTCTGTTTCAAATGGCTTCTTATTCAGTAGTCCCCAGTTTCCCAGGGCAAACAGTTCTCTTTTCCATCATCTTTATCTAAGGACAGTTTCTAACAGACTTTCGTTCTCAGACTTGTTTCAAAGACAAAATTGGCCCAGGGAACTCACCAGGGCTTTGGGGTTTTTCTGGATTGTGTGTTTGGTTTATTTTGTTGGTGCTTTTTTTGGTTTTGGTTTGGTTTTGGTTTTTTTGTAATTTAAATGCACTTGCTCCGTCCTTCTTTAGTTTTTGTTGTTGTTTTCTCTTTACCAAATGGATTTCACTATTAAGCATTTTCTAATGATTTATTTAGAAGTAAATCTTGCATCTCCACAAAATGCAACTCCTCGAGCAGATTAGTCCATAAAACAAAGGATCTTTCAACTCGGAATAAACAGAAAAATAATCTGAACTGCATCAAAATCTGTCTACTGTGTACTTAACAGCAGTACTGTGAGGAACCTAATGTCAAAATCCCCAGTCCCATCACGACTGATCTGGAAGAAAATGTTGCTATTGCAGCTCTAAACATTTATTGAATGATAGTGATTTATCAGGTGATTCATTTAAGAAAAGTCAACATCTTGGTGAAACAATGGCAGACAATTCACGGAGATCACCTAAATAAAGACATATATCCACAAAAGACTGATACAAGAAACCAGACCAATAAAGGTCACATGAAAGGGAGAAGACAGACCTTATTTTGTCCCTACATCTTCTCCTATGATAAATAATTCTTTAAATATTCCTTCTGCCTGCAAAGCCAGGCATTTTACACGGTGGCAAAGTGAGATCCAAGCATCCCACAGACGCCAGTCAGTGGAGCTGGACCTCTCGCCTCGTGGGATATGATCAGGTAAGGGAAGTTGAGAATTTTCCACCTACGTTTTCATAAAACCATATCTCAATGTGACTGCAAAGGGTAACATCCTCCTGGAACAAGGAGGAACAAGGGTTTCAAAACATCAAACTTAAAAGCTGATATCTACTACAATTGTGCAAAGTCCTACCCTGATGGTATCTGTAGATCAGAAAAGAAAGAAAGGCAGGAAAAACTTAAACTTTTCGAACTTTCTTTTCTGATTTTCTTTTTTTTTTGCTGCTGTGTTTCTCCACTACCTATTTAATGATACATCATCATTATTTGTTTAATGCACAACAGATAGGCGTTGCACCAAATACAACAGATGTGTATGAGTTCTACATAAACAGCATTGGTTTTACTAAGAAAACCCTGCAAACCTGACACAGGGTTATTTTAGTTGGTTTGAAAGTAATATCAAGCATTCATACCAATCACTGGATTCTGCTGTGAATTTTAGAGGTTTTACTGTAATAGGTCCCACTTAAAACAAAATTAGCTCTTTGACCCTTGAGGCTCAGTAAAGACCACAAAGCCCAAAGAATCACAAAAGCATGAACAAAAATTAAATCCTCCTAAGCTCAGTGAGATGTTAGCTGTGGGTTACCTCAGGGATCAGTGTTAATTTAGAAGTGGAAAAACCATTATCATCAACAAAAGTGTATTAATTTTCATCTTTCAAGCAACTAGCCCTTTTAAACACTGCAATTACTAATGACTGAGGAATAAAACTAAATAATATACAAAAATAAACAGCCCTTTCAGATAATAGATACTTTCTTTTATACTGGCATATAATACAGAGAAATGTTGTTTGAGACATCAAAGACAGGCACTAGTGTCAAATTGAAATGTTGATTAGAGGCACAGGTAACAGATTATTTATTAACTGCTGTACTAATATGTGTCCAGGACTTGAAGTCATCACGTAATTGGAAAACAGGAGGAAGAAAAACATACAAAATACCAGAGCTTCCATACTTAAAGTGGTACATCATGACTGAAGTTTCCAGTACCAAGGAAATAAGCCCAGACAATAATAGTTATGATCTTTCTGGAAGTCATTCAATTCCTTGTAAAACAGTTGTGGTAGAATAAGTTTCAAAATCTAAAGTCAAAATCCATTCCCTCCCCCTGAAATTAGTATGTCAAATTTTTAACAAAAATGAAAATGTTGGAAGAAAATTACCCAGATGAGCAAAGCAGAACCAAGGCTTTTGGGGACTGTGCTAACTGAATTCAAAACACCAAGAACAGAGCAACAACAAACAAAGAACGACAACCCAAAAGTAAACCAGAGCAGGTAATATTTGAAAATAAAGCTGACTGGTCTTCAGAACAAACTCTCTGCTGTGAATGACACTTGGTCTGTCACACCCCTTCAGATGTTACAGGGAACACTCTTACACCTATTCTTATACCTATATAAGTCTTCTGAAGTTACTGTACTGATCTCCATAATATCCCAGGATCCAACTCCTGCTCTCAGGAGTCTTAGCATGCAATATTTTGGTAGAATATGCAGAAACACCCACCCTACAGTCAATGCAGAAAAACCCCCCAAAAATCACATTGTCTCAAGAGCTGGTGGACTTTATCATGCATGTGACTACACTGAGCAAATAAGGGAGGAATTTTTTTTCCATAAATAAAAGGTCCCAGAGGGAGACCATACACCTCTACCAACAGCACGAGCACATCCTATTGAATGTATTTGAAACAATCAAAGGTTACTCTTTCATTCTGTAATTCATTATCTGGAAAAGAAATACTAGAGGTATTTGAATGACACCCATGACACTTCTCAAAACCACAGTGAAGCTCAAAACAAACAGGTAAAAAGATGTTTTCAAAACATCCTTTTTCAAAGCATGAAAAAAGCATGGTACCCTAAAGTTAGTCTTTTTCATTCCAATACAAAACCCTACCCTCTATGACTTAACATTTAAAAAAAATTCATTTAGCTGTCCATGAATTAAAGCATTAGTGTTATTCACAGAAATAAAACAAAAAAAAAAAAAAAAAGAGAAGAGTAACTCTTCTGTCTGGACAGCTCAGCAATGGGAATACCTGTTTCATGTAGCATGACAGCAGGCTCTTCCAGAAAATACCTGCCATGTCTTTATATCTCATCCCCAGAATACAAACCTTATATTTGACAAAGAAAATTTAAAAATACTTGTTTGCTCTTCTGCCTTTTTTTTTTTTTTTTAAAGTACATTCTCACATGTAATATGAATTGCATTGCAGATAGCAGGGATTAGTGGAAAGCTGAAAGCTTCTTACCAAGTACCCCAAGGCGATAGTTGACTGTGATGACTATCACATTCCCATAACTTGCTAGGACACTGCCATCATATAAATTTCCAGTGCCTTCCATGTAGGACCCTCCATGAATATACACCATCACAGGCTTAGGTCCCCCACTGTCCCGAATGTCTGGAAAAAATATTAAGACACATTTTATCTCAAGAAAGCACCAAAGAAGATACATGCAATATGCAATATTTTATATATATATATTTTTTTTTTTTAATTTAGTGAGGTTATTTTTTTCTCGAAGTGTTTCTCAAGCAACATCTTTTACATAAGGAAATGGGCAGGTGGGCATAAGTGTTTCTTTGTGGCTTTTTCTTAAATACAAAAATTTTTTT
>NW_008236696.1:1580083-1623252 GCF_000691975.1 Corvus brachyrhynchos | reverse complement strand
GAATTGGGTGTCTTCTACATAATGTCTACTAACATAAGTGTGAACTCGTTTTGGCAGAACACTTCTGAAAGCTCAGTGCAGCTTTCTGTTCACTTAGCTAAGGGAAATCCAACATATTAAGATAAACAAGATTTCTGCTCATACATAAAAGTGTTGATTTCTTCCAGTCCACTGATTTGTAAAAACGGTGTACAAACAGCTGTCTTTGGATGGGTCTGAAATTTGAGTTCTCAAAAAGTACTTGAAAGTTGTTTAACACTTAGACCTTGAATAAAGACTATTGATAACTTGGGTAGCCTGAAGGTTAAGATGCATGGGTACTTCTTAGTTTCCTAAATCATGGAAAGGGCTGAATATTTGAAAAAATAACTGCCTGGAAAAATACTGATAAATGCCCTCCCTGTATTCAAAAAAATTGTAAGATTCTCAAAAGTGACATTAAAGGCAGGGAACAGTTTTAAAATGTTAGATGATCTGCCATTCTCTCCGACAACAAAATTAGATATTGTCACACTGTTTTGAGTTTTGATTTAGGTATCCCTCCACCCCCAAACAGTCCTATTTGCAAATGGATGCATCTACTCAGAACAAAATTTTGAATACATGAACAGTGCTGCTCCTCATGAGGAGAATTGTTCCTGAGTACCAATTCAAAACAGTTAGTGATTTGTTTTTAAAAGTTGGGGGTTTTCTGTTGGACGAGAAATAAATCAGCTTAGTTGTAAATTTAAACTGTAACATCTGACTGAATTGCATTTTGATCTCATTTACTGGGTTCCTGCATCTCTTCCACCACCCAAATCATAACATGCCATAATAGTCCCTCAAAATCAAGAAAGACAATAGCAAGAGAGCATAGGAAAATTTCCCAGTGAGCAACTGTTCTGAATATTCCGATTCAAAGGCACTTTTTTTGTCATCATAACAGTATTCAAGTGACTTCCCTGATTGCTCCCTTCAGCGTTTGAAGAAACCTCAGATGTATTGTTTATTCCTTTGATTTGGAAGGATCTTAGTTATGAAACTTTCAAGCAAGCTCTCTGTGAGAATTGTTTCTGAAGCACTGCAAGGAGTAGTGAGGGCAGTTACAGTAAGAGCCCTGCTTTTGGGATTCGCTGAAAAACATCCACACAAATGTGTCTGTTTGTAGAAAGCCAACTGCTGCTATTATTTTGATATTGATTCTAATTTGAAGAAAATGCCAGAACAGTCAAGATCAGAAATTGGATCTTCAATATTGGAAGTACTAGAACAATCACTTATTGAGGACCAAAAAGACGATGAAAGGTTGTGCATGAAATTGCTTGTATTGCTCTCCTTGATTGAGCTTTTAGTGAGGGCTTTCCAACATGCGACTTTCAGAGTGTAAAGCTACAGATATTATTTATCTTCATTGTCCATAGGATGGAGTTATGTCCTTCTCAGGTTTAAAATCTACACTGAGGAAAAAGTCTTTCCAAATTCATGTACTGTTTTCAGTAGATGCTTTGTTTTTAATCTATGCTGCCTTTTTTTTTTTGGATACAAATATGGAAGCAATAATAAATTATTGATCTGAAATCACTGTGTGACTGTACCCGGCAGAAATTGTACACAGTTAATTGTATGCTTGATGGTAACACAGGGGGAGACTGTCTCAGAATTCTTCTTTAATTAAAATTACATAGAATTACAGAGCACCAACCGTGAACAGCAATGAAATGTTGGTAGCACTGGCCTGTATATCTAGAAAATAATGCTGGGATATTTAGAAAAGAACGGGTGTCCTTTATCTGAGAAAGGAAGCACATATTCATGAATAAAATCTCATATATAAAGAAGTTATTCTTTGAGTAATTTCTGTCTCTACAACACTGTTATTTTCTACTACTAATATCCTTATAAAGATTACAGATAATATAGATAAAGGAAGGCCAGTTTTCAGCTCTGCCTCTGTGCCATGTCAAAGCAAATGATGTGCAGAATGAATTTTCCTCATGCTACTTTGCCAAAGTCATCAGTCTTAAGAGGAATCCCTCCTACAAAAGAAAAATTATGTCTCTGTGTGTCTTGGGCAGTAATCTAGTGCTGGAGACATCAGTCAGGGTATGCAGCATTCAGCTGAGGCTGGTGGGACTTTGGGCTATGGATTATACAAAAGCTATGGAACTCTTCATGGGAAGAAGAAAGATCACTGCATTTTGGTCAGTGGTTTCATATCAATTGCAGCCTACAGTCAGGAATATTTGAAAGGTGCAAATATTCAGCTGGGAGAGTGTTGTTTAAGTGCATATGTTATTAGCAATGGAGCTTATGAAATTATAAGACCAAAGGCAGAGAGCAAAAATATCAGACTGTAATCAAGAATTGATTCCTACCTTAAAACGTTCCTCCATGAAAACTCTCATCCTTTAAAACTAAACTGGAGGAAGAATTAAGGTGATACTCTGTGAGGATAAAAATCTGTATTGGTATAAAAGTGGCAGGAAGATGCACTTTTCAAAAGTGACTATCAAAGTTAAGTGTCCAACTCAATGAAGTAAATAATTGCCATTTTTGGTACTCAGATACTTTTCAAAACCTGACCATAAATGATACATCTTTCATTTTTTCCTACAGGCTGATGTCAGTCCTTTTTGTGCATGTGCTGGAAGGGTCTCAGGACACTGTAGTTACACTTTCATATGCAGATTAATAGTTATTGGTGTTTGTAGTTCATTCTGAACCTGAAGATTTTAGGTATAAATATGGCATTTCTGCCAAGTGTGGATTTATAGGCTGATTTAAATTAGTTGTGTTCTGCACTTTTTTTTTGCTTTTTATTAAGTGTTGCTTTAATTAAAAATGGACACATCTTTTCAAAGACATATGCAAGGATAGCACTGTTAAAAATCCTTCTCAATTTCAACTCAGTTCTGGTTTCAGCCACACAGAAGATCATTTTTGATCTTGTGCTGTGATTTGTTTGGTTTTAAATTGCTAGTTCATAAAACATCTAAGTAGACCTTACTGTACAGCAGAGAATAACCCTATTTATATTACATATACATTAACTTTCATGTAATTATTTCTATTATCTCCTCTGTACCTTTCTAACATTTGTTGCATCTACTTTTTATGTCTCATCTTAATTGCGTTACAGACAATTTAGGAATAGGGCTTTTATTCTAGGTTTGTGACATCACACAACAGGGAACTGGCTCTGGCTGTGAATATCAGTCACAATTGTCATATATAACAAAACATAATTATAGCTTCAGTCATTGGAAGCTGATGTTAATTGGCCACGTAACTTAACAAGCATAATTTGCAGGGAACAACCAAAATGGGAAAGGAAGAAAGCCTACCTGAAGACAACTTCACACAAAAAGATAATTAGTTTAGCACCCATGTCACAAGCATTGCTTTTCTAGATGTGGCATAAAAAATTGTGGCAGCCTGATGCAGATTGTTAAGTAAATCTTGGGTTTTGAACATGAAACAGCACTTCCACTAAAACAGTGGAAAACTTTTAGGCTGGTTAGTGCAAAATCTGTGTGTGCCCTCCATAGAATGTTATGTGGGTGTGTGCGTAACTCTTCCTTAAGCTTTTGTTGAAAAGATTTAAGTAGAGCATGGTACCAATCATTGCTACTCTTAATCATTTTAAAGCCTTTTAACATCATTTGACCTTTCAGTTCAAATCCATCAGGTGCCTTGTAGATGCACTACCATTTAATAAAGTAGTGCACTTACTCCTAATATGCAAACATCCATTATCGGCACGTTTTTAAAATGAGATATAAAACTAGATGTACTGAGACTATTTAAGGAACTATTGAGCTTGTGTTAGGAGTTTCAGATATTTTCTGTTTTAAAATACAGCCTGCATCCATCAGGCTTCAAACAAATAGAATTCTCTCTGTTTGTTTTCCTATCTGTCAAACCAGGGGATCATTCTGTGCACTCTCAAACCCTTAACTACTTTTACCTGAATATTATTTGAGATCCTGATGGAAGGCTATATGAATGTATATCCTAGCATGGAAAATGCCAAAGCTTTTACAGGTAAACATCTGGAGCAGATTCCCATTAGAGTAGGTCCTCAATAGCCAGGTAGGCAGTCATTTTAAATTATTAAAGGATGATGGTTAGAAATGCAAGAGCTGACAGACTCTTCACTGTAATGCTTGGCAGTGCTGAAAGTAAAATGAAGCCCTAAAGAGGTACTTAAATTCAAGGTCTGTCAGAATTTTATTATGCATGTTTTCAAGTATTAATAACATCACCACAAAAATTTGACACAATTTGAACTGAGGGTCTGTGTGTAAAGGGAAAATATAATCAGCACAATTTAATGTGCAAGTGGGATTGGAAGCTGTACTTTGGAGTGAAAATCATGGAACTAACATGAATGGGTGAACAGCAGGAGCAGGAATCATGAATTTGGGTACACGCATGAGTCAACAAGCTCACCCAAAGTGGACAGATCTGTGCTACCCCAGCCTGGCCGGCACCCATTAAAGGCTATAATTAAGGCTGGAGCATGTGGTTGCATTTCAGGGTAGACAAATGTGTTCTGCTGTTTGCTGATCTCCGAAGTCCGAAAACATGCAACCAGTACCAGCTGGAAAGAGCCTTGCTCCCCCTCTTTCTTCCCATGACAGCTGAAGGCAGATGAAATGCTAAACTTGGCAACCCAGGGTGTTTTATTACCAATGGAGGGACAGAGGGGTTTGGAGAGCCTCAATTCTGTGATGTGCTTCTTTGCGCCAATGGTGCTACAGTCTGTTTAGCATAGGAAGGGATTTGCAGATGAATTCTGCATCATTAGCAACTTCAAATTTGAGTGGATTTTTGGCTTTTTTGAAATAAAACATGCTCTGGACCAAGAACTTCCTTCAGTCAATGAAGTCCAATAGCCCACACAAGACAGAGCACCAGACTAAATTATCAGAATCATCACAGTCACAGCCTGTGAGCAAACAGCAACATCTGCTCCTAATCTGTCTCCTTTTCCACAGGAGAAATTGGAAGGGAGGAGGCAAGAGCAGAAGCATCTATCAACTACAGTGCAGACCCCATTTCTGAGGCATGTACTCTCAGCACCAGACATGGTGTCTGCATTCCTCAGATTTAGCATCTGTATTCTTCCTTTCTAAAAATGGAATAGCAGCATTCCTGTATTGCAGAGGGATGCTGTGAGGCTGAATACATTAAAAACTGAGAGATGCTCAAATGGCACTGGGGACTAAAGGAGGATTTAAGATTGGCAGATTGATGTGCCAGGCAAGGTGTGTATGATAGAGCAGTGGACGGGAATTCATTTGTGAGCAATCCTTCACGGATATTTCATGCAACACTAACTACTTAGAAGTCCAGTTCTGATCCCAGAGTACATTGGCTGGTTAATGATTTGTGTTGCCATATTTTAAGTCATGCTTAGGATTTTAGTGGATAGGAACTAAGGATGCATAAGAGTCACTGATTTTTGTTATGGCCAAATTAAATTATTACCTGACCAAAATTAAGACTAAGGATACTAAGATTAAAATATTTTACTTTTTAAAACTAAGCCTTGTTTCCAGACTGGGGAAGGTGCACTTTGTGTAACTGCTGAGCAATATGAAGCTAAATCTTGCATCTCTACTGGATATTGCATACCTGCAGGTCAGCAAATAGGCAAATCCACCACTGCTATAAAAAGAAAAAGCCCCAGTGCTCAGTGGTTGCAAGTGCTTTTGCCAGTCTTGGTTTTGGTGTCTGCTCAAGTTGTTCAATACTTACTGAAAACAGGTAAGCAATAGAAGTGTAGGCATGAAAGGGTTAAACAGAAACAAGAATGCATCCAGACTGGGGAAAAAAGGCATTTATATTGTTTCTGACTTTTCACACATTTCACACTCATAGAATTTGAAAACACCTTCATTTTTTAAACAGCAAATTTGGAGATCATTAGCTGGTAATGTGCACTACTGCCTTTGGGTCTTTTGAAAACAAAAATGAAAAATGATCTAATTAAGCCTGGTCTATTGGTTGCAGCACATACCATAGATCCAAGTTTGATTACTGATTCCAGTGCTTGTGCTGGCAAGGTTTGGACCACAATACTGTGGCAGTGGCATGCAGCAGCTGATGGGAGTAGGATTATTGAAAAGTGTTTTAAAATGAAATCTTCTAATCAAACTCAGATATTTGAATGGCACAACAAAAAATGCTCTCCAGACATTTGCTACAAGAAGCTGTTATGGAAGATCTTTCTTCAGAAAGATACAATACAATAGACATGAGATCTCTGAATTTTTAATATAGAGACTGTCCTGGGCATTTTAGAAATCACTGGACAATATTTAGATATCATGGATTCTATGGTTATATGATACAGTTGTTTTGCACCATGTATAGCCCAGTCTCCCTAATATTCCAATTTCATCATTCATTCAGTTTAGCACTTATTTTATTTTTTCCACAGCTATACATTTGTAGGATTTTACAGTGCCTAAACTCTACCACACTACAAAAAGTGAAGGCTTTGATGGACAGGTTAGCAGAAAACTAGACAGCTAAGGTGACCCTTTGCTTGGCCTCTTTCCTGCTACTCATACCCAAATATATAAGGCTAAGTTTGTGAACTCCAGTTCTTCACATGCAACAAGCGCTAGAGTTTCAATACAGAAGAGCAGGTTCACAAAAATGCAGGACATCTGATCCTGCTCCTCCACTGGGAAATGCAGGGTCTCAGCAGAGAGGGCTTCTATCAACCCAGCAGACATCCCAGCAGTATTGAGTGTCTAGTGATCATAAAAATTTAAATTTTCCCTGTCTCTCTGTGCCTCTCGGAAGCAGTAAAACTCTAATTACTGCCTGCACTCTCCTATTGGCATGGAAAGGAGAACAAAACTGTCACTTGTATGCCAGAGAAAATTAATCCCAGTCCTATAAATTACAGAGATTTATTAGTGCAGTAAATGTGCTTCTTCCCCTCTAGTTTGACTGCTGTGTTCTTACAGTCCTTCTTCTCTCTCCTGCAATTGTCAGAGAGGGAGACAGGTTTTTCCTGACATAGACACTTGTTCTCAGCAGACTGAGATCCTTCTTCTCATCTGATCCTACCTACTAAAGCATTTTGTGACAGCAACCACTCTCTGCTGAATTTCAGCAAACTGAGGAGTCTCTTTTAAGTCTGTCTAAGCAGAGAAGGATTCAACAAACCTAATGTCATTAGCATCTGTCTTGGCAATTATACAGCAATTTAGGAGAGGTATTAAGGCCCACTGGGTGAATAGCCCAAATTTCAGATGGTCTCTTAAAACATATTGTTAACACAAGACAGAGTAGCTTTTGCAATGGCTAATTCACTATCACAGATCTTTGACAATTCACAGGAATGTCCCTTGCAATATTCTGTCACGGACTTATGTAAAAATGCCCTGCCTTCATAAAGCTAGGAGGATCTGAATTGTCAAAATTAGCTCTGAATAATTTGTGCCCTGATTTCAGCTGGGATAGAGTTAATTTTTGCACTTAAGGTGAGAATAATGTTGATAACACACTGATATTTTTTAGTTGTTGCTGAGCAATGCTCACACAAAGGCAAGGACTTTTCAGCTCCTCACTCCTCCAGCAGGTAGGCTGGGGGGGGCATAAGAGGTTAGGAGGGGACAGAGCCAGGACATCTGAGCCCAACAAGCCAAAGGGATATTCCAGATATTCCAAACCCTATGGCATCATGCTCAGCATGTAACCTGGGAGGAAGCTGGACGGGGGTCACTGCTCAGGAACTGCTGGGCATCGACCAGGGGGCATGAGTAGATGCTCTGTGCACCACATGTTTGGCATAGTCTCATTTTTTTATCACTATTATTGCTATTATTTCATTTCTGTCATATTAAAATGTCTTAATCTCAATTAATAATTTTACTTTTTTATTTCTTTCCCCATTTCTCTCCCTCAGCCAGCCGGGGAGGAGTGAGTGACTGGCTCTGTGCTGTTTAGCTGCCTGCTGGGTTAAACCACTACATGAGAGCTTTTCAAAGGAGATTTTCAATTTATCAAAATCATCAAATCTTGCAAATTTTGGGCCAGCTGGTAGGCTTTCATTCGTATGCTTAACATCCAGATCCAGTAGAGGATCATAAATCAGACATAAGATTATGACAAAAACTGTGTTCAATTATTGGGAAAGAAGTTAAATGCTCGTGTTTGCCTTCCTTAATCTTTCCTGAAAAGACTATGTGCTTCTGTTTAAGTTAAATAGTTAACGTTCTGTGTGATGAAAAACTTCTTAATTAAGAGCTTTTCAGTCTACAAGTTAAGTTGCATCTTAGTATCCGGCCAACTTCCCCCTGCCACCCCAAATATTAACAGAGAAGCAAGCAGCAACTCTACCAGTCCTATATGGTAATTCGTTTTACCCATTGACCATAAAACATACAAAGTATGTGTTTAAGATTCTGAATTCTGAGGCACATCTACTTGAAGGGATGAGACTGCTCAGGAAAAGAGCCCCTTGTTACCATTTTCTTAGCCCTGAAAAAATATCAAATCTGCATAGCTTCATGATCAACAAACATAATTTATGAACAGAATAATATGCTTGACATTTCAAACTTTTGATTTTACTTGGTAATATGGCTTTCTAAGGGTCAGCTCAAGCAGATCAGCATCCTTGTATGCTTGCAGAAAACAGAGGAGATCAGGTTCTTTTAGCTTTAGTTTAGCTCCACAGAAGCTCACCAGGCAATGCTGCCTCCCTTCTGGAGGGAGGTGGCGTAGCCTTTAATTTATTTATATTTTTTCATGGCAGTGTAAATGCAGAAGGGTTGGCATTTGGGGAAATTCAGTTGCTTAAGAGACACTTTTAAAGAATTTTCTGTATTTTCCTTTTATAAACACAACATTTTCTATGTTTATCAAACTGAGATCAGTCAGTGAAAAAAAAAAAAGAAACATCTTTGTACTTGGTGAAATACATAGGGTTAGAAAACATGCAAAAAGGTGTACAGAGAAACTTTAAAAGAGTGTTAGTTTAAATAGTATGGACAAAATTCAGTCAAAAGGTGGGATGCAACATATCAAAAGTCCATTTCAAGAAAACAAAACCCCTCCTTTTTAAATATTGTTACTGTTTTGTATCAAAACGTAGAACTTAACAACATTCTTTCTTTTAAAAAATTAAAAAAATATATGTATAACAACAAGCAAGAAGACAAAACACATCAAAAATGGGAATTAAAAAAACAAAAAAACTCTTCAAAAGAAGACAAGAAGTCAAAAAAAGAGGGGAGAAAAAAGATTTTCAGGGATCCTTGTCATGCAAATCAGTTTGGCGGCAAAAAATACCTTCATCTTCAGCACCGTCATTATCACCTAAATCATCTGTCTGTTTCTTTGTAAGGGGACCTAGGATTAAGAACGGAGAAAATGGAGGAAAAAAGACAATTCAAGAATATACAAGACTGAGGAAAAAAACAGTGAATATTAAATTCCCATGGACATTTCAAGAAAAACATTTGCAGGGAGGGAAATCTTACTTTATAACAACCCATTTTTCATTAAGTTTTTCAAACATTACAGCAAAACCTTCCCTAGGGGGTATGGCTATTAGAAACATCTAGCACAAGAATCGGAGAGTGCCCAGTGCCTTATTGTTTTTAAATGAAGAATCAAAGCTTGTTTACTAAAAGCATACCCCACCATACACTGTATTTATCCACTTCATTTATTTGTTTTTTCCTGTTGCTGTTATTAGGAATAATGGAGACAAGAACTGCCAAATTACCCCTTGCATTTGATGCAATAAGGTGGTTAATAAAAGTCTCAACAGTTGGTTAAAACAATATATTCTGTGAAATGCTAATTCACATTTCTATATTCAACCATTTAAGCTCATGCTTTAGATAAAGATAAGCACGGGTTTGATTTTTTGGGTTTTTTGGCACATTTATCACATTCTCTTTTAAATAGAACTGTGGATACCCTTGAAACCTTTGACTACCTGCTGAGATACTTGTAAAGAAACATGAAAATCCATATGTAAGCCAGAAACAAGAGTGAAATCCCAGACCAATTGAAGACAATGACTATTGCCATTGATTTCAATGGGGCCAGGGTATCATTGAATTGAAATTTTAGCTTGGGCAAGGCATCCAGGTTCATAAATCCTTATCTCCATAAAAGGATGATGAGACAAAATTCCTTTATGCCCAATACCTAATCATTATTAACAAGTATTTATAAATTTATCATATTTTCAAGTGGGAAAAATTCCCACTCCTTTACTGAGTAATAAAAATATACACCAGAAGGAAAGTCAAAGGCCGTTCTGAAAATATTTCCATGTCATATATTTTACACACTTACGCACAAACAAAAGACAGTTGGAACTCAGCATTATCTTTCCTTTTTTTTCAGAGCTCTCTCATTTCCATGACATTCTGTAATTTGCATGCGAAAAAGCAATCAGTACGAACACAGGGCTAAGTAACAAAAAAGAGAAAAAGCCAGCCAAGCACAGAGTAAAAACAAGAACTTCCTCATGCATAAAATAGCAATAGACAAAAACAACAACAAAAAAAGAGATGAACACTATGTGTTGATATTTGCAGTAGATGTAGGCAAGAGACATGCATTAAATCTAAGCATTGTGGAGTATTAAAACATTTGTATTTAAAAAGCTCTCTCTCTCTCTGTTATTTTACAGGGTATTAGTCATTCACCATTAAACTTGTCATTTATAGGCAAAATACCATGTATTTGAGTGATGCATTTTTTAAATAAAATCATAAAATGTTTTTACCAGGTGCATGGATTTAAGAAACAGAAAAAAACCATGAAGTACCATGAGATTTTAACTGTGAATGTAGGAACTGGACCATATTATTGAAAACTGAAGCTCAATACCTTAATTCCTGCATCAGTCAGGAGTATAGTTTTTAACTCATTCTAAATACAGAACGCTAGAATTATACCCCATAAATAAAACACAAGCATTTGTATAGTCACACCTGTAACAATCAGTCTGTTTAGTAGAAAGCCTTGGTGATGCAAGTTTTTCCTACTACACATCCTGGATCATCCTGGATATAATCTTTGCAATATTTGGTATCTGGATAATATGCCCTGATCCAAACACACACACTCAAATATCTCTCTGCCCAGCATTTTCATACCATAATAACTTTACTTCTAAAAGAATAAAATTAGAAAAATAAAAACTCTATGCAAAGAATGACAATAATTTCATGATGGGTTCTCAGCATAGAGAAAAGGAAGAGAGAATTTAAGAATAGTAAGAACTGTGTACCTCAGAATGGATATCCAGGCACAAGCAAGAATATATATATATATTTATACACACACATACACATTCTATTGGCTTCTTTTACTTTAGAATTTAAAAGTCACCAGAAAGAAACAAAGTAGCATCTGGAAAGGCAAACAATGCACATTTCTCCAAATAACTTCTATAGAGATTGGCAATTTATTTTCCAGATGAAACCAAGACAATGCATGTTACTTTTTTTTAATAGCTGGCCTTTCAGAGGTATTTTGTGTAGGTCATGCTTCCAGATCTCAACTTCATTTACAAAGTGCATCAACTATCTCAGTGTAAATGTCTGATCTCATACCATTTCTGATTTTACAATATGGTGAAGCACGACTGGGGCTAGCTTTAAAAACATCCTGGATAATTTCCATGCTTATACTGTTCTGAGGTTCTCTGAAAAACATTAAAAAAAAAAAAAATTAGACCGTCTTCCTTAAAATCATAGAATTGTTTAGGTTGGAAAAGACAGTTAAGATCTAGTCCAGCCATTAACCCAGCACTGCCAAGTTGACCAACTAAGCCATGTCCCCAGGAGCCACAGTCACACATCTTCTAAATACCTCCAGGGATGGTGACTCAACCACTTCCCTTGGCAGCCTGTTCCAGTGCTTGACAATTCCTTTTTGCAAAGGGGCTGACCTATTTTTAAGTTTCCTAAATTAAACATACTTTTTAATATAGCTGTAGATCTGTTTCACAATACAAGGGCTCTGCTCGCCACATCCCCCAAGCAGGAGGACCCGTCCCTGTGAAGACACGTGGCACATCCACCAGGCACCACTCACAGTGGCTAAGAAAGAGATGAGACATTATTTCTCCCACAAGTTCACTCCAGTCTGAAAATATAACAGACAGCATTTAATACATCTTCAACAGATTTTCTGCTTCCTGGAAGTACAATGCTCTAAGAAACCAAGAAGAGTTTGGTCCTGATGTAGCAGTAATGAACCTCCTCATACTTCATCTAAACATACAGGGGTGCTGTGAAGCTTAATTTATATTTTTTAATTGCTGGGCAGTCCCTAAAAGAAGCATCAGCTCAAGACCCATTGTGCACAGGACTGTCTAAAGGGGCAACATCAAGTGGTTCAGCCTGGAGTAGTCAGAGAGGAAGCAGAGCTCTGTTATGATCTGTGTTGCCTGTTTCACGCACAGATGCTGAAGACACTTTCTGGAGTCATGAAAGTGGTATTAAGAGAAGCTGTGGATTAGAATTCCACCCCTTTCAGCAATAACTCTCATTCTAAAATCAGTAAGAAATGGCTTTTGCTTCTGATTCTCCAGATAACTGATTACTCTGACTAACAGCCTCGCTGTGTCTGTATGATCATAAAGAAAGATTGATGTTTTGAGTCCTCACACAGGAAAACACGCTGAAATCACAAGCAGATAAACAGAATAAAATCTTATGGCAAGAACCTACAAAATATAGCAGCAATAACCTTTTTAAGTAAAAATAAATCAGAACTAAAATTACTTAGTAGGTGTATAATTTTTAGACATTTTCTGCAGCTTTCAATTAATATTCTACAGATAGTTTATGATTTTGTAAATTAAATGTATCCCTCAACTAGGTTTATTTCTTTAGCACTTGACTGTTTATTCAATATATGATTCTTTAGGGTTCTTCCATCATTTTTAATATTCTTTTCAGGTAACAGAAACTAATTTTATGAATATTGATACTAAGACATAATGGACTATGAGCTAATGAAACAAAAAAGAATATTTTACAGAATTATGATTGCCAGAAGTCTTTTGTCCCCAGTTACTTTTCACTGTTGTTCTACTGTAACCTTCTCTTCACCTTTCATGAAGGCCCAATTAATCTCACTTTTTGAGCATTTCACTTTTAAAAATGGGCATCCATTACGAAAAGAGGATTTGACTATGTTTAAGACAAAAAACCTTCAAACAAATAATGCTGCCTTACTGTGCCAGCCTAAATTTTAGCTAAAGTTTATGTAATAAATATTAAATATCAACAAAGTAATCAGGTACCATAACTAATGGGGGGAAAAGAGGATACTAAAGTCTCTAGAATGCTCATGCAAAGATGATTTACTTATCAAAAGGCTCTCTAAGGTTTAGTCTCATTTAGTCTCATGTTGGTGCATACCCATAACTCTCATTAATGCTAATGGGAAATTAGACCCCTAAGTCACTTTAAAAAAGGGGAAAAGTGATTACTGCATTTTATGTTTCCTAAAGGCAAGGAACAGTCTCGCTACAAAGCTGAAGAAACTCTGTGTGCAGGAGGCGCTCCTAACGAAGCCCAAACCCATTTCATTTAAAAATAGTTCTTACATTATTTAAATTATTATTCAAATATTTATTCTATTTGTATTGCAATCAATGCTAAGGCACTAGCATGACGCATACTTAGACCTTGATAGTGACTACTGTGTGCTTGCAGATGCCTTTCCTTTGCTCAAAATAAGAGAAATAACACACCTCCTGTCCAGTTACCTAAAGAGTAATTACACACTCAGAAATAAGTAAATCCAGTCATATTAATTCTGGTTTTTATCATTCCCTTTGATGAAGGACTAAGGTACTTTAGCTCCCAAATACATTAAAGCTGATTATAAATTCTCTCTTTATGGGCTGGATTCGGCAGAAATTATCCGTGGCCTTTTGGACCGCAGGCGTGTGGGAGGCTCGGAAGCTCTGGATGTCGTTAGCTCTTTGGCCTGGGAAAGCTATTCATCATCAAATAGAGTCACACTGCAAGTTGACACCATTTTGTAAAACAACAGTGCAAATCCTCTAAACTTAATAAATCAGTGCTCATGTATACAGCCATTGTTCTGGCCAAAATGTTCTCCTTCAGTAATGAGGAAAGTGGGGAAGAAAAAAAGGACCTTTTACATTAGGTTAAGTCGGTTCCATGGATCCAGTAATTTAGAAATCACCACAGCAATAATTATTCTTTGAGGTGAGGTGAGGTGTCTGCTCGATGGAAAGGGGGAGAGATGAGGCTGAGGCTGACTGCTGAAATGATACATGTAGAAAAATTCACCAAGAGGGTTGCAACACTGTGGAATATAATAATACATATTTATCTTTAAACTTATCTAAGTGCCCCCAACCAGCTACTTCTATTCCTTCTTCATTAGACCATTTCTTAATTAAGCATTGAAAATCTGTGAATTGAAATTGCCTCATCTTTTTAGACCCGACCTTCAGTTCCAAATATAAAATAATCAATTCTTTGTTATTTCTACCATAATTTTTGTGCAACAGATTCTCCAACTAAAAAAAAAAAAAACAATTTGTGTTGAATTATCACTGTCTAGCAGATGTTAGCTGAGACACAGTAACATGTTGTACCTATCTCCAGTTTTTAATTTAAAAGAAATTAATGAGGGGTTATAATTAACAATCTTCACACCTCAGCATTTTCTGTGAAGAAAAATCAAATTCTTATATGTTGAGACTAAAATATAACTCTCTCTATATATGCATATATACAACCGTAATGACAAAAGAGAAAGTTACAACAAAATAGTTATCTGATGAATAATTTTACAAAGTCCTCTTCTTTCATTTGAAAATTAGAAAGCTCTCTGCAAAAATAAAATAATTAGGATTCCTTAGAGAAGACAAATTTGGAAGGTACAAAAGGCAGCTGGGCCTAAGAAACACTTAAATGAAAAAAAATCTCTTTCTATGGTCATACTTTGCTGCAACAGACAAAACAATCTTTTTATTACTTTTTTATTTCCCTTTTTACTATCCTGATTTCACCACACACTCATTCCTTTCCTTGTTATTCATACACACTCCCACTCATTAATTTCCTTTTATTTCCATATTGCACTTATTTGTAATATTCATACTTATCAGCAGGGCAAAGCCCTGGCCAACTTTGCTTTTTGATGGCAACATTTGCATTCATGTTTTAACAACAAATGATGGCACAAACCTCAGTAGTTTCACATCTCACTACCTGATTTGTGATGACAATCAAGCTCTGTAATTAGAGCTGCAAGTAACTCAAATTTGCATCTGCAAGTGAGTGACAGGTACAAATTGAACCCACAAAAGGGTTGCCAACTTTCTTTGAAAATTTACATGTATAAATGCTTTGTCACTAAAGAAGCTATTCTGACACTTCTAGACTAACTCCTGCTGTGCCTTTTATAACAGCATATTGCTGAAGTGTCACACAGAAAGAATATCTAATCCCAAACCTTTTTATTCACAAGATTAATCACACTGGCTGGATCCTGATTTCACTTAAATCTGAAGGAGTTTCATTACTGCATGCTAGATATGTGCGAATTTAAATAAGATTAGAATCTGGGAATGTCAGGAGAGCTTCACTCTTCTGCTCCCCATTTTGGATACAGCCTGAAATTCTCTGTATTCTCGGAGGTGCAGGCACGTTATGTTCACATATCCTGAGAATAGGCCCTTGTTAAATCCCATTCCCTTTCAAATAGGTCACTCTGTAAATCCAATTCCAGTTCTAGGGGCTTTTGGTTCCATGATATGCCTTGCATGGAGTCATGCAGCATTCCAGGGAGGGCAGGGTAAGTGCAGATGGGTGGGTGAGAGAGACCCGTCCCCACAGGAGACAAGTTCAGCCCTGGAGACATCCAGGGTGAGCTGCCTGCTAATCCTGGCAGGCTTGGGATGAACACACAGCTCATGGATAGGGTGGATGAAGGATAAGGGAGAAGCTATTCAGTGGAAGAGCCAACAACCTGGGAATTATTCTACACATCCTAACTTCTGAGACACTCCAAGTTTGTCTCTAGCCAGTGGAAAAAAATATGCAAGAGAGGGGAAAGAGGAGTGTCATTTATTCACTCTTTTTTCCCCAGTGGAAGTAAGGGATGGAACAGACACTCAGGACAAAGGAATGGGTGTCCCACCCATCAGACTAGACATGAGAAAAAGAATGTTTCAAATGGCCAAGCCTCTGCTGACCGAGGTTGGCACAGAGAAACAAAGCCCATGCCTTTAGCCAGGAACACGACAGCTGGAGTACTCCTGAGGTGAGGGATGGGCAGGTAAAAGGCATGAAAAATGAACATCTTAAGCTGTTATATTGGCATTAACATCAGCATTTACAACTCCAGTGCCACCTCATGTGCTTATGTCACAAGTTCATGCAGCTTTTACCATTTTATTTGCATTAATAATTCATGTTGTTTTACAGACACTCGTACTCCAGGGTGACACACTGCTGTAAGGGATTGAATGCAGCATTACATGGCTGGGCCACCACCTGAGGTTTGAGATCATGAATCAATGCTCCCTCTCTACAGGTAATGACTACAACCCAGACCCTAATGAAGACTTATGGACATGCCTAACTTTAAGCCTCTGAGTAAGTTCTCTGAAGTCAACAGGCTAAATCCAATAATATTAAGATAGATTCACTACCATTAACAGAACTGCTCTATTTGCATCTGGGCCAGGAGGTCAACTCAGGGCTAAAAGATAAACAGACATGAGCACCCCAAATTTCTAACTTCCCTCAATTGTTCTGTGGATAAATCTAATCAACAAATAGAATTTGAATCTCTTGAACATACTACCAAAGCTCTGCAATGAAATTAAATTCTCTTTTTATAAATTCATTGCTTCTTAGTCTGTGTACATACAAATAAAATTCTGGATTCATTTTCCACAGCCCTCATAATCAAATTGCTTCTTAATTTTAAAGAAGATATGAACTTGTTTTAGACCACAAGCTTATAAAATTTGATCATATTTAGCTCCTGTGATAGAACTAAAGATTTGTAATTTTAAGATCCAAATTTTCGGTTCCCAGAGGAAGATTTACAACTGCCATTAACATATCAACATTAATCTTCACTTTCCCTTGAAGATCTCTCTAGCATTGTCATAATAATTGAAAGTCAGGATGCAGTGAGTGCATTCTTTGTATAAGGACATACAAAGACAGCTGAAAAAACCACCACCAATTTGGGTGAGCTGGTAAGGTTTGTTCTACTTTTTGCTGCTTTTTTGGGGGAATTTGTGTTATTTTGTTTCAGACAGGTAGGGTGGGTCAGCTACAGCAATAAGATACTTTATGAAAAAGCATTCTCTGCTATCTCTTAACTTATATTTTTTAAAAAATTATAAATAAATATTATTTCACTTTTTATTTCATTGTCATTCTGTTCTCAGCCCCAAACAACAACTGGATAAATAAACGTTTTAATCTTTCCCCCATATCTGTCTCTCTGGAAAGAAAAGATCCCAGAACAGCAGTCTCAACAGGTGAGATCACTTTGGGAATCCCGCACAAGTAATTTCCTTTGCTAGGGACAACCCTGGCTGCTGGAAAAACCTTCTTCCTGACTAATTCTGCTAACTGCAGGGGCTGCTGTTACATCAGCTGTATGGGTTTGTTTATGGCACAGCTGAGCATACAGTCCAGCTCTCTCAAGGCCCGGTTTCACAGCCCAAACAGCAGAGCAAAATTGGTCTTCATGTAACCATGTAATTGAACATTGCAGAGAAAATGAAGTTAATTGTGCGTAATATTTTCATATAACATTTGGAATGGAATAAGTTCTCCCACCCCTCTTCCCAATGTACTTCATGTCATCTGGTTTCAAGGCACATGCTTGGAGCTGTATGTACTTCAACCTGTGCAGTATTTTACCATCTAGAAACCCACACTCCTGCAACCACAGGCATCATGAATGATATGCAAGTCTCATTTTCTCAATTTTCTGAATGAGCCACCATCAGTAGAACTTGACTCCAGCTACCTCACAGAGCTGAATTTCTTCAGAAAAGTGGCAAAGGGGAGGAGAAAATAAAGACTGTAATCCAACCGTGTCCTCACAAACACTCAGCAGATGGAGGGGCAGGGAGTTTAGAGATAAAGCTCTTGATGATCACCTTTTCAATGCCCTTGTGCTAACTCTGAGTCATTTCTTGCCACATTTGGAGTAGCATAAAGAAAATCTGATTCTACAGTGAGAAAGCAAGGCGAAGGTTGTGTATTCTGAGTCATTCCCAGCAGGTTAAACTAGGCAGAACTGCACCCTCCCGTCACTGAATGCCAAGACTTGTCTCCAGCATGAACCAGAACTTCCCAGTGTAATGCTGACGCTGGTACCTAAGTCACAGGGTTGCTCCGTGTTGGTCTCCTGTGATCTCAAGGGCAGAAATAGCACTACTAATATATTCCATATATTTGCACGTACAGTCATGTTCAAATGCTTTGAAAAACGTTCACTCAACACAGTTTTTTCCTGAAAGGTGGAGGTGGCTGATTTTCCTTTAGTTAGATATGGCTACATAAATACATGTGTACACACACAGACACACAGGCTCTCCTATGTGCCTTTTTAACACAGATTTCTACCAACACTTTGGAAGCCCTGAGCAATACTGAAATAGAAACACATTAAAGAAATTAATACTGATACTAATAAACTGGTGTTTAGAACTACAGTCTTTCCATTAACTTGGATCTCAGAAAGAATAGAGATACTTCAAGTCAAATGCTTCTCCACTATTTGAAGCTTTCAAAACATCCTTTAAGACCATTTAATTTGGACTGTGGTCACCAGCTTTTAGAAACATAATTATATCTGCTCTCATTACCACACCTTTTGACAGAATCAAAGTGCATAGCTCTGAGAAATGGCGATGGCAGAGTTGAGGGGACAGCATTTATGTAAAAGGCTGTCAGAAGGAAAGTGCCTGGCCTCACTTATCTTCTCATATTTACATTCTGTATTTTTAGAAGAGCATAATTTTAGGCAGGAAATCTCAAAACATCTCAGCAATGGAGCAGTCACAAAACCAGAACAGCACAGCCAGCACTTGAAGATTAGTAGGATCAAATACTTGTCATAAGAAAAATCATTTTCATTTTGACGTGTTTTCAGTGTTAGCACAGTACCTGTTTTGAAATTTCAGTTGACTTGCTCTGCATGTTATATTAAGGATTCCCAAAAGAATAGAAAAAAATCCTTATACTGAATGGAGCATGAAAGGAAATCAGCACATCACTTCTAATCTAGCAGAACTCCCAGACAGGCAGTGATAGTTGGGACCACATATTTACACAGTTACTGTCGACTCCGATATGGACAGAAGGCTCAAAACACTTCTGGTAGAAACTTTGCCTTCATGTTTTCTGCTTAATAATTGAGTATCTTAACACAGAAGCTGGTGAATAGAAAATGATCATCAAAATAAAACAGATCTAAAAATGTCAAGTCCAGAACTAAAATATATTATTTACAAAAAGCATAGCAAATTTAAGAGCAAAATGTCAGAGTAGCCCTTGCTTCTATTTTCACAACAGCCACTTAGGTGAGAGTTGACAGGTTTGGGACAATATGACATTTCTAATTCTTTATCTGCTGACAATAACCCTGCTCTCTGGAGAAAGGCAACAAAAATGCAGAGCAGATAAAGGCATAACATTTCTCAGCATTGGACAAAAGGTACTCTCACTTCTATTTTTATTTATTTTCCTTCTCAGGAGCCAGCTTTCTTAGGATCACAGTATGGGCACAGTTACCAGGGGTTTAATGCAGACTAGTGGGATAAAATGTACTTTCTTTTCCCTAAAAAATACTGATAAATTAAATAAACAGTATGCACTACTAAATTATAATGATCATCCAAGGTTTCATGCATGGGTCCTTCTGGTAACAAAATCAGTAACTAAATGAAACATGGCCTTTTGCAAGGACTACACACACAGCAGCTACCTTATAACCACTTTAACTCTTTAGTGATAATTGTTAAGGCTGGTTTGTTTAGAGTGGCCCATGGCATCTTCTGTTTAGAATGTTAAAAAAAAAAGTAAAAATAATCTGTGAGGAATAATTTTGAGACTGTTTGATCAAACAGCCCCCCTTAAGATCCTTTCCCAAGTCAACCAAAGTTAGTGAATAAAATATCACAGTATCCTAGCTCCATCCTGCTGAGCACAATGAATGCCTAGAGCAAGCACAGCAAACTACTGGCACCAGAACTTGTACTTCAGACTATCAAACTACCAAAACCACTGAGGGCAGTGAAGATTATTCCCGTAACAGACAGTGAATGGCCTGTTCCTATGGGGCAGCAAAGATTGTCTGTGCTGTTGGGTCCATAAGCAAAAGCAGTCTGGTTCTCATTTGCACTTCCCCAGCAGTAATGAATAATTTCCATACTAGGAGGCAGAATTTAAAATTTAGTTTTCCTGTACAATTAGTGAGTTTGTTAGCATCGTGGATTCAATAACGTTTGGCAGTGTTAGATTCATTCCAGCTCTTTAGCTAAGGGATTATTAACTGAACTGTAAATGCAGGGTATTTAATGTAGACAAATGGGAACAATCCAATTAACTTCAATTGTTTCTGAGAGCTTTTAACTCATGCCTTCAGAGATATACATGCACTGAGTGTACATTAACATTGTGATTTAAGTGTAGGAGAAAGTTTTAGAAATGTATGTAGGCACAGATGACTTCTACATTTTTTTGCTAAAGTGAGAGTTAAAAAATAATTCTCTTTCTCGTGGGATTTTCTGTGCACAATTTGTGTGTATCTACTGGAGAAAGACTAGATGCAGACAGAATATTTGAAAACAAAAGGAACTTTTTACTGATATCAGCTCCCAAAAATAAACAATAAACTGTGTTTACTTGTCTTTTATTGGTGAAACCTGGTTTCCTGGAAAACACACCAGCCAGCATTACAGATCAATGATATTCATTGAGTCTTTTTGTGGTAAAAGATTTGTAGAATAGACAGAGAGTTTTGTCTACTTCTGTATGGTTTGGAGAAATGGACAAAACATGAATGAAACTGTCCATTTAACAGAAGAAATTTAATAGTTTCATATTTTCAGAAAGTGCTAAAAAGTAGAGTTGATTTATATTTCAATGTAAAGCAATAAATCAGCTTTGCAATTAGTATTGTCTGTAAATTAAAAGCATTGTTATATAAAGTCATGGTTCACTGTGTGTTTGGATGAGGTTCCAGTGCTTGCAGGCTGAGCTAGGCCATGTCCTCAGCTTGGAACTGCTCTCATGGAAGTTTCAGGGCTCTTCCTCAGCCACTCTCCTTCCCCTTTCACTTCACCCTCTGATTCCACCCCAACCCGTTACATGACATCGGTATAAGAGCAGCTCTAGCAGATTTCCAGCTGGCTGTGGATTTCAGCCAGCTGTAACCCTTCCTTGCAAGAGACTGCTTCCCAAAAGCAGATGTGTGACTGACATTGGTGTAAATCCCACCTGAGCTGGCCCTCCTCTACTCTGAATAGCATACACCGAAGCTTAAATTCCAGTGATGGTTGTAACTCTGTTAAGAGCTGGAAAAACGCCATGAGAACTGGTTTACAACTACTCAAAGAACCTGATGCATGCTGCAATGAAATCCATCGTTCTCAGCAGTGTCAGTGCATTCTTTGTTTTCTAAGGTGCCCTACCCTGGAGCTTCCACTGTAACCGCAGATGAACAATGAAATTTATGTCATAATGTGAGCAGAATGCATTGGCACTTCATTAGTTCTTGCTGTGACGCACCCAAACTATAAGCACTAAATGCAGCTCCCCACACGTGAGCTAAATAAGCAAGGACCACGTTGATAACAGACTTTAACAAACATAAACCATGTAGACAATACAGCCCACATCACAAATACCTTCCTGCAGATCCCTCCAGCTGCTGGCACCATGCACACTGGTGCACACCTACACCACCACTCCTCCAGCTACTAGGAGTGGTTATAGCTGGCTCACACAGCCAGCCACGTGACAATCTCTTAATCCGGAGCTAAATCCCACCACCAATTTCCAGAAATGAGAACCAGACAGACATGGGTGGTGAGGAGTGCACATCCCTCACATGAAACACTATTTTACTTCATGTCTTGCCACAATCAATTCTCCACTTTTATAAAATTAGTTAGTTCATTGTTAATTTTTCTGTGGAGTCCATTTCATGAAGACAGGAAGAACTGAATATAAACTCTCATTAAAATGAGTGCACTGTGTAGCATCGCACCTATATAGTAGTCTGATATTCTATTGTCTTGAGCAATTAGTGCATGTCACTGAAAGCACAGATGGGTGATTCAAATCAGTGTGTGTCATATGCAAAATTCACAGAACATTTAAAGTCTTCCAACTAGTTGCATCTGTCATATCTATTATGTCAAATATTAAACTGCAGAGTCTATTTTTGGTTTCAAGCTTGAAATAAAGATCCTCCCCTCCCATCATCCTTCAAAGTAAAAATAACACTACCTGTAAAGGGAAAACAAAATATCTAGAACCCTATACCTCTTTGGCAGCAAGAGGTTACATTTACATCTGTCTTGTTACACCCACTTGCTCAGGCCAAAATAACCTCTCATTTTATATCCCCCTAGTAAAATTTCTCACTTGAAAAAATGTTCCAATTTCATTTTGCTAAAAATTTTCCCCAAAGTTTCATTTCAACTTTGAATTTTAATTTTCTTAAGAAGAAAATGATATATTTAATGGACCACAGCTGCCTAGAAAGTATGTATTTGATAGGCATACAGTACTAATTTGGAAAATGAGTGTGATTTACTTGATGAGTCACAATGAATGTCTGTAAATATGTATCCAAGTTTTTTACTAGACTAGTGAGCTGTATGACATAGAAATCGTTCTTAAAACACGAATATCTTCCCAGAAGAAGAATGGATACCAACGTTAGCAGCTCCATCTTCCTTACCACTTTCATGATTTCTGTTGATGAGGCACAGAAATAAGATATTGTCTGAGAGGGAAAATATCGATTGCAACAGATATTCCCAATTTAACATTTTGTAGAACAGAAAAAGCATGGCATTCTCCTGCTGCAGATGAAATATCAGCTCCATTAAAGCCAGGCCCCTCAGGCACTTGCCTGGGTTTGAGCAATGGGAATGGCTCTGGTATCCTGCAGCACAGGTCTGCTCTCTCTCCTTTGGGTCCTGTAAACCTGTGTGTTCACCTGGCTATGTGCCAGGAGGAAACATGGGGAGCAGGCAGGGTGGGAAAATAAGGAGGAAAAAAGAACATGGACATGACTGCATCTGAGCATGGCAATCACAGAAAGAGTCAGGATGGAAAAGGCCTCTGAGATGGCCGAGTCCAGCCTTTGACCAAACACCGCCCTGTTAGACCCTGGCACTGAATCCATGTCCAGCCTTTCCTTCAACACATCCAGAGATGGTGGCTCTACCACCTCCCTGGGCAGCCCATTCCTTTCTCTGAAGGAATTCCTCCTAATGTCCAACCTGATTAGGCAGTGAACAACACAGATTGCTAAATCACTACCTGGCAGGACAAATCAATCAGGTTTCCCTCTCAAACTATTTTGAGGAAAATTGTGCAGAACACTTCTGGTAGAACCAAAACCCTTTGGATTTCCTCGCTTTCAGTGTGAAGAAGGAAAGGAGGGCACTTTGCATCAAGTCATCCTCCATCTAACAAAGACATTTGAATAATTATCGCAGCGCGTCGCCAGAAATACAACGTTTCAAACTCAAATCTGAAAACATATCTATTGATAGCATTAATTTAAGATAATCAGGTGACTAATTGGGTGACTAATAGCGCTAATGAACAGAAAAAGAAGTTGAGATTGTAATCAGAGGCAAATCTCAGCTCCTAAAAAGGCACTAGGCAGAACACTGAACATTATGCCATAATGATCACATACTTGCTTATTTGCTAATATAAAAGTCTGAAGTGTTGAAAATTAAGAGAAAGTATGTTTTAGTACTATCATAACCCATCAAGCCATTTTAAATCTGTTGATTTTTTTTTGTCTTCGATTTATAAAGAAAACAAACTTTCCCAAACATTACAACTCAGGCTCAAAGGAGGCATTTCTTTGAGCAGTTTCTCATAGAAAGTAGAATAAGGAAATGAAAATCACCTCATGTACCTAAGGCAGGTTGCACAGATGGGAAATCAAGGCTGCAGTAATAATGTGGCAAAACATTTAAGACATAAGCATTTGAGCAGCTTTAAATACACAAGTAACTCCTGTGAGCACCATTGGCTTCATCCTGCTTACATGAACAGGATCTTCTGAAAACACTTCAGAGAAGACAATTCAGAGAAGTCTTAAAATGTACTTTGCAGAAAAGGATAGAAAGGAAAGGAGATCTGTAGAGAGTTGCCAGCTGATTTCTTTTAATTATTTTACCAATTCTGGTGCTTTTCAGTCTGGTTAATAATTATACATTATGGTGCCTAAAGCTCTGTGTAGAACTCTAAAAAATAAATGCAAAGTTGTAAAATTATACCTTAATCACATTTTTTTTCTTAAATACTTTGCAGAAGCGGAGACTAAGTCACTGCATAGC
Organism: Corvus brachyrhynchos; assembly: GCF_000691975.1. Lineage (NCBI taxonomy): Eukaryota > Metazoa > Chordata > Aves > Passeriformes > Corvidae > Corvus > Corvus brachyrhynchos. Next base: position 1,598,651 of record NW_008236696.1, on the reverse strand, counting down.
AGCAGAATGCTAGGCAACTTAGAAAAAGCATTCCAAAAGAGCTAATTAAACTTTAGGGCTTGCTATCAAATGCAAGTTAATATTTTAAACTATATAAAATAATTTCCCCTTTTTTCTTTCTGTGGTCTGATAGCATAGTAATCTCTTCCAGTGTGCAAACTCATGGGAATAAAATCGCCATCACTTTTAACATATTAAAAATCCCCACACCTACTGATATGTAAGTTAGTCAAAGGTTAATTAGCATCTGTGAAAGGGAAACTGCAGATTCTCCAGCAACTTTTGAAATAAGTTTGGTTTTTAAAAAAAAAAAAAAAAGCATGAAAAACCACGATTGGATGAGTATTAGAAATGTGCTGCAAGATTATTTACTTGTATGTCAACAATGATTGACATAGTCAAGAAGCATCACAGGAACTTTGGGTCTAGTGTTAAATCTGACAGTCAGTGAGATGACAAGCCCTTGCACTGAAACCCTGGAGTTGCATTTACAACTCCAGATCTGTTTTAGTAATCCGTGACTCCCTGGTTATGTAAAATGCCCCCAAACAAATATAAATACAGTCTTTTCTAAAAATGAAAAAGGCAGAAAGCCAGGACAGGGCCACATTACAAAAGCAAGTTGCAGTTATGCCCTACTTTACAAGGCTAAGTGGAGACCACGTGGCTCATAAGCCTTTGGTAGCCTTTTGTAAAAGGATGAATTTCTGTTTTGCCGTGTTTTCTGAAACATACCCCACAATCCTAGGTCAATATTTTGCTATTAAAAATAAGTAGTTCATGCAGCACTCAGATATCTGAGATCATTGCAGAAATATCACAGACACTTAAGCATGTACTAAAAGCATTTTTCAGAAGCTGTTGCAGCATTTTATTTTTGGAAGAGTTAAAGGATAAGAGCAACCTTAGATGTAGGTTTCCTTTGGCTTTGGAGGATGAAAGGGATTAACAGAGGTCACAAGAGGAGGATGGAAGAAGAAATGGAAATAAGAGTACTACTGGATGTAGCTTATCCTTTCCCTAGGCAGTGGTTAGAGGTGTCTACAAGAGGAAAGCAGATTGAGTACTTGCTGCCTGTTCCCAACAGTTATTCCAACAGCAGGATGAGTACGGTCAAAATGGGATTTTCCTATTCTCTTTGTTAAGAGTAAGACTAAGGCTGGATGTGCTTTATACAGAATTTGGTTTAGTGTAAAACTCTTAGCTCCTTGAGGCTAAGAGTTACTGGAGCAGCTGAGTAGGACTCATGTTCCTTGTTTTATTAGGAGATTTGGAATAAAGCTGAGAAATGTTCATCATGCAGCTATGTGCTGTTTCTTTGGAGAGAGCATATATTAAAAAGTTGATTGCCAGTATTCCTTGAGATTTCTGCACCGAAAATTAATTGGATTTACAACAATTCAAATTATTATAGACAAAGAGATTCTGTGATTCTACAACAAGTAAAGCAAAAGCAAAGCAAAACAAGGAATTCACTGCTCACTTCCCCTGGGCAGGCAGGCGTTCAGCCATCTTTAAGAAATCCCAGCTCTGCCAGGGGTAACAGTGACTTGGAAAGACAAATAAGAATGAATCATGTTCCAATGTTCCTATCACCCACATAAGCCCCATTGGATTGGAAAACCCTCCCCTGCTACCACAGATCTTTGTACAAATAATGGCAGGAAGTCAGGCAAGTTGCACTGCTCTTCTGCAGCAAAGGCAAAAGAGAAAATTCCATATTTGCAAGAAGAGAACCCATTACCTCATGAACGTTTGATAGAATTTGTGAATGCAGAGTATTGCAATAAACAAGTTGTTTTTTTAATTCTGCACTTAACTCCATTTGGAATTGAAAGCCCTTTCCTAAAAATATTGAACTATGCCCTTTGCAAGCTAGTATTTTGAATTTTGAATTGAATTACAATGTCATCAAAAATGATGCTGTAATTAATGCCTGGCTATTAAGTCTATGCATAGTATCAAAGTTAGAGAAAAAAAGCCTCTATATCCATTTCAAAAAAGAGTCTAGTACCATGCATTTTGTAGGAGATGTTAGTTAGGAAATGTTAGGAAATCTAACATTACCTGGCAGGCCCCTGGGGCTGATAAGTACACATGAAGCAGTACTGGGAGTAATGTGGGTGTTCCTGACTATCAGATTATAGGCAGCAAAATGCAAAGATTCAAAGTGTGTAACAGATGGCACCAGAAATGAGCCAGGTTCTGTGAATGCAAGACATGATACAACTATGCTAAAACTAATTTCTAGAGTTCAGAAAACAGGAAGCTGAACAGATATGTAACAGAAATGAGAAAATAAACATGTATGCCAGTGAACTGCTTGAGATTACACAGAACATACTGGCACCACATGATATTAGGGGAATAGCTGGAGGGAAATATATCTAAATACTGAACCTATGCTTAACACAAGGTGACTTAGGCATAATTCTCCCTGTGTGGTCAGAAACAGAAACCTTGGGCAGCATTTAAAGGCTGAGCAGGGGGAAATAAAGTCAAAGATTCAACTACTGTGCAAATTTAACACTGAATGCAATGTATAGGGTTATATAGGCTCAGGGACTTCTGAGATCTGAGTGAGAACCATTGGAGGAATTTTCAGAGGCACAGAAGTGAGTTGAGCACTCTTGTTTTCCCTGCCTTTTGAGCCTCAATTCTTTTCTGGCTTCAACATTTCTTGTATTTATTACTGTTCTTACAGCACTCCTGTGTGTGTGAGTATATCTTATAAATGAATGACTTTACAACACAACTCACCTGTGAGGTACAAATGTTTTTGCATTTCCATCTGGAGAATGGAAAACAGGTGAGTGATGAAATGGTTTGCTCGAGGCCACATAAAAGTGTGGCAGAAGTGGTTTAAAAATTTCTCACGTCACTGTGCATTCCCCTTCACCAAGCCTGCACACACTTTGAGCACTGAAAAGTGAGATCATTATATCCACCATCTGTCTGACTTGCAAAAAAACCCCCCAAACCTTAAGAAGATTAATGATATGCTGTTTATTTAAAAAAAAAAAAAAAATGTGCTCAGGTCATCAGTGATCAGTTTTTAATTGTATTGTTTCTGGGAAAATTGTTCAACATCCTTTTCTCTACCTTCCTGCACCAAAATATTAAGGCAGTGTTATTATACAGTATAGTTTTTCTTATTCTTGTCTCTGCTAAGCCCTTTCTTCCAAGAAACACCAATGAATACCTTTCTTTTCAGTCATTTGCACTAAGCTTTGACATTTTCTGCATTTTTTGGTGACCTTGGGAAAAGTAACTTCATGATTAACCAAAAAGTACAAGACAGACCTCAGGAAGAAACAATAGTCTAAATGCTTTCTTACAAAGCCTCATAATTAAGCCTCTTTATTATAAAAATTCTCAGAGCAAACTAAGTTTTTTCACATTCACTGACAGGGGATGCCCTTTATCTTTTTTCTCTGCTGTTAATTGTTTTCTTCATCTGTGTAGCTTAAATTCTATGATTCTTTTGACAAGAGAAATATTCTAAGTTACTTTTTCTACTTCCCAAATGGAAAATTATGAACACTTTGGAAAGGTAAACATCCAAATGCTACTTGTACTGCTTCATCTCCCTTCAGACAACCTAACAGTGCTTTCCCACTTGGTTTTAGTCACAGATACTCAGCACAAACTCATTGTACTCTGTATTAATAGATGCAGTCATTGTACAACCCTCCACAGGTAACATCTGCTGCTGTGCATTGGGCAAATACGAGCGTGCTGCTGCTCTCTGAGCAACCTGGTCTGGGGGAAGGTGACCTTCAAGGTCCCTTCCAACCCAAAACATTTTAGGATTCTGACCAAATACCACCATACCCTGCTTGGAACTGCAGGTTCTTTGGCCAAGAGAAACCACAGAGTGGCTTTGTCATGGATGTGCCTTCCCCTGGGGACAGTATCATGCACATGTGTTGCTCTTGCACATGTGGTCTCACAGGTCAGTTCTAGAATTTAATTTTGAGAAACCTGTGGAGGATCTGTTCTGCTAGAAAGCGTGTCTTAAGCTTAATATGTCTGCTAAAGTGACAAAAAAAATTCTCTGTAGGAAACAGAACTACCTGAGCAAAGCTAGACCTGTACCTGTATCTAAATGCAACTGTGGTCCAGGTGATACTGCAAAAGAGGAGCCTTCACTCTCATTCAGACTTTTCCTCAGTCTCCCACACTCTGGTCCTGGAAAACTCCCTCTGTTAGCACTTATATGCTTTTGGTAACGCCTAAGATAAGAGAGCTTTTGGGTTTTTTTTTTTTCCTGCTAACTGGCTGAAATGTATTTTACAAGGCTTGCTGAGAAAAAGCTACTGCAATGTTTTTGATTCTCTACACGCCACCACAGTGGGAAGAAAAATAAAGCAAAACCTCCAGCTTTTCTGACAACTATGTGTTAAAAGGGATACATCAAAAAAAATCAATGAATATATCTCCTTTATTTCCCATATCCTATAAAGGCAAGACAAACCTCTGCTACAGGGTCTAATAATGAACTGAGATAGTAATTTCAAATACAACATTTTTCCTACTCCTTTCTTCTCTTTACACTTGAACATTTCCAAATATCTGTCAGTGTCTTTACAACCATTTCGAATTTTAAAGCATTTTAGCGTTTCTCTATTTGCTTTCAATTACATTTTACTATGTCAGTAGAATACTCTTTTACCTATATTTTCATGCCACGGTCCCACATCAATCCAAATCTCACCACACTTAGGATTCTGGTTCTGTATTTTGTAATTTCCTGCTCCCTTTGGGAAATCTCAGTGGCTAATCTTTGTGTGCTGCGTTCTCGTTTGAAGTCCCATCCTAAGCAGTGTTTCACTACCCTTGCCAGAGTACATGAGAGCATTGTTTGCTCAGTTCCCTGAAAGGGCAAGCACAGACAGATAAGAAAAGGAATCAAGATATTGGGAATTAAATCCAGGTCTTTATCATTACAGTTCAGAACACTTTATCCTGGCAATTGACGATTAACTTTCAATTCATCATTATAGTTGGTAAATCATCTTCAAACAAAAGTTCCCTGTGGGGATCCCAAAGTTGTATGGTCATTTCTTTTTTTTAATCTTATCCTTTAAGCTGATTTTCAAAGTCCTTTCCAAGGTTTTAGAAAAGTTATATCTATGCTTTGCATCTTTTGAGTGCTTTTGTATGTCACTGGAAACTATATCTATTTTACAAAATAAATGTTTATTCTTTTAACTCCATCAAATCTACTTCTGTCTTCCTGTAACTCCTAGTGATTCCATAGCATGGTTACAATGGATTTTTTTATCTTTGGCAGAAAGGAAAAGCTGAAGCTTTCATAGAATCCAAAATGTTAATGGGTTACTAATACAGGTCACCTAAAGAAAGAAAAGTGTAACTTCAAATTCCTACTCCTCTTATTTATTCCCCTGTCACTCTATTGAGCTTATAAAAGTCATTTACAATGCTGCTGTTCCTAAAGCAGCAAAAATCAAACCTGGCTCTATATTTATCCAGTCCATCATGATTAAGGGATTTTTTCTTCACTGCTGTGTTAAAGGAAGATCTTGCCTGGTTGTTCTCTGTAACCAATTTCCCATCCAGACAGCAAAACTCCTCACTCAGGTGTGGGGCAATGACAGCATTGCTGGTGATCCTTTTAGGTACAGTCTAACACCACACTGCTGTTTATTGTAAAACAGTAATCTGTATGATTTGCACTGAGACATGCTAAACCTCTCAGGTAAAAAATAATCCTCTCACAGCTATTCAGCATTTCTCCATGGTCCCCAAAAGACAGATTTCCCTGTGCTTCTCTGACAAAGCAGAGTGGACCACCTCAGCCCAGAGGGTCGCTATGGACTGTGGAGGTGACACCTGACATGCTCTGGACTCAAACAAGTGCTGGCAGCACCTGCACCGGGACAGAAAAGCAGAACATGTCCAAGGGTGGCTTCTCAATGCAGCTGCCAGAGCAGAAATTTGTTTAAAGCTCAATCACTGAAACGATCTCTTGTTCAAAAGCGTCTTCTTCCAAGGTAGATCAGATTTCCATGGCTTGTGAGATTAGAGACCCCATAAGCTCCCTTTTCAATTGCTAAAATCACAATGTGATGCCATGGAACACTTTGCAACTGCACAGAGATGTGTCCAAGGCAGATATTTGAGACTAGCAGGGAAACAAAGCAACTTTTGTACCTATTCCATCAGCTGGTTGTCCAGAAGAGAAATACTTCACTTGCAATTACTGTGGCTGGGGATACAGATTCATGACACAGACTTTACTAGAGAAATGTTTTGTCTTTCCTGCTTGTATTAAATTACCTGTCACACTCATTTTTATTCAATTTGCTCTTTATTTCAAGGACCTTACTGTTAGTTCAATAGCATGGGTTTTCTACAAAATATTTGAGAAATATATAACTCTATCTACAAAGTCACATTTCCTTCTAGCATACTTTTCACATAAAGATCAGAGGCAGTGAGTGTTCACCCCACAATAAACTAAATAGAAATTACAATTAATTGTAATGGGGGAATGAATAATCTAAACCAATACTGAATGAGGAGCTCTAATAAGACCAAAAAGCTAAAAAACTGTCCAGATGACAGAAAGTAAAAGCCCAGCATCTTATATACTAAAAGGCTGCCATACCACAGAGCTCCCTGAGAGCACCCACCAACAAAAGTTCATAGTAAGTTCCATTCCAAAATTATTACCTTTGCAGTATATAAATATACAAGAGGTGGGCATGGTCCTGCACTAAAAAAATCATCAATACTTTGATGCCTGTGATCCCTTGGCTAAGCCATTACTTTTTTTATATATATATTTTTATACATATATATGAATGAACAGTTTCAATTAATTTAAAATGCAGCCATTTAATTCCTTAGTCATATCAACAGCTAACAACATACCATCCCTCTTTCTTTCTCTGCACTAATTCCCCACAGAATATTCAGTCAAATTCAAGGCCTTGCTGTTATACTTCAAAAGTCTCTAAGGAAACGATGTTAAACACCTCTGGGAGCTCCCCCCTTCACCACACCAACATCTCACAAGAACAATGCTCCCCAGAAACTCTGAAGCTGCCATCCTCAAAGATGACACTGATGATTATAGGAGATGGTTATTTCCACAGAGGACTTCAGATTGGGTTCACACCAGGGAAGTTTATGGTGCTAATAAATATAACAATAAAGTGAAATTCACTTCTGTAGCTTGGTGTTCTTAAAGGCAGAGAAAAAGAAGTAAAGACAAAGGAGGGGCAGTGTTAGAAAACAGAGGAACATTATTAGCAGAAGGAAAGCACAGAAAAATGAAATTTAAAAGCTGTATAGCCCCAGATATTATGTGGGATGTAACATAGGTGAGTATTGCAGTCTATGTTATTCCTTGGAAAACTGTTTCTGCAGTTAAGATACATGAAAATCCACAAATACAGATAGTAAGAGACTAAAAATAATGTGTTTTTATAAGTGAAACTTAGGCCTCTGCTAAACAGAAATTTTTAGGAAACACTTACTGATTTTTTTTTAACATAATCATTAATACACATCCCATTTACACTATATGGGTCACACTTTGGCCCATATTTTCCCCCTTGGTACTGGGACCAGAAAGGTTCTAAAGCTGCTTGTCAGCTTAAAGGTTGCCTTCTTTACAAATGAAATGGCCAAATAAGCAAAGGTTTATATAGCAGTGTTATAACACACACAGGAACTGCACGATGTGAGGGGGTTGAAATAAAGCCATGAAACCAGGCCATTTCAGAGTTAAGCCTATCAGTCTATCTTTACCTTATCTCCCTGTGTCTGGCTACTGCAGTAATCTTGTACAAAATCATTCAAGGGTATTTTGTCCCATGTGTGCTGTAACACTGACCTGGAGAAGGCAGAGTGCTGAATTAATAGATAAGCAAGAGCTTTAGCTTCCATTTTCATTGATTTTATGGACTTAAGTTAAAACCATTTAGTTATTTGAAGTCTTCTTTCTTCTTAATGTTATTTATTTAATTATGTCTCAAGGATACAACCTTCTACATGATACAGGAGCATGGCTCATTAAAATGCAATATTTCATTAATCAGTAGCATAGATTCTTGTGGCTTGTTATAATGATAATGTGCACTAAGAATTTTACAATGGATGTTACTCAACATGAGACCTTTATTCGAAGAAAGTGCCAAAGACTTTTCCTGTGGCCCTTATATTCATGTGAACAGCACTACTAAAACCCACAAAAGGAGCAGACACATGGCTGAGCTAGTCAGGGTACAAAATTGTACCCACGTTTGTTCAGAGTAAAGTGAAAAATCATCTTCACTCTTTTACACTGAAAACACACAAAGACACAAATAAATTGGGGTTTTTTTAGAAAAAAAATTGTTTCCTATTTCAAATTAATACCCACCAAAATGTTCTGCCTAAAACCAGTTGTCTATTTTGCCTCAGAGTGCTTGCTGATACAATCACACAAAGCCACGCTCCAGACGAAGCTGCAAAGTCAAGAATTCCAGGCGTTAGGATTGCAGCACGCAATTCCAGGGCTGTATTATCTTGGGAATGTTGCTATCCCAAAAGCAGGTGGAGACTTCACAATGGTGAAGTTGTATCTATGTGCTCTCTTCCACTTCCTCCCTGCAGTACCACTGCAGAGCTGCACGTTGGATTTACCAGAGTGAGGCAGGAGCTTTGCAGCCCCTCCTCAGGCCTGTTCAGTGGATCCACTCCATTATCTGACATGGCTGCAACTGTGCAGTATCCACCCAGGAAAATACCAACCAGGACCACAGGTACAGCCAGAATTGTTACCTGATGCTACAAACTCCTGCACTAAAACCAGGCAAAATGACAAATCAGTTGTGACACCCATCCCTTTATTCATATAGGATAAATATATAAGCTCATTACTGCCCTATTCTATCCTATTTCTATAAAGCCATGTGGAAATGTTTCATATCATGAGCATACTCAGATTACTTTCAGCTGTAAGAGAAATGAGCCAAACTTTTTAACAAGTAGCACTGTGTGTGTACATGTGAGCCTCTATGTGTCATGTATATATATATATATATATATACACACACACATGTATATATATATGCACAAGCCACTTCTTCCCAGTGTCTGTGCCTCTCTGTGCCAGCCACTTGTTTTACCTCTGCCACCTTACTGACAGAACATCTAACCCGAGGCTGTGCCTCAGCCAAAGCCTGCACAGTGACATGTGTGATGTGTTCCTGCCAGAAATTCAGCTCTTCCTATAAAATGATCAGGTAATGTGATCATGACATACCATCTGGAATCACCAGGCTATTTTGTCTTTTTTTAAGAGGTATTCACTCAGCTTCTAAAAGGTTAGATTTGAACCATCTGTGATGTAACTGGTTACAGTATTTGTGATAAAAAGATAAACTTCAGCTCAGACAGCTCAAGACCTGAAAATAATTAGGAAAGGAAACAATTGTTCTAAATAATCCCTTTTTTTTCCTTTGTTTGATACAAAATACCTGACATGGATTTATTTGGCAATATTGTTTGAGCTAATTTATTGCCATTTTACTTTAAAATATCATGATTCTTCTTTTAAGTTTTTACTTTCAGCTTTGATCATGGATGAATAATCTCACATTAAATTTAGCTGCATTTTGGATCTTTTTTTTGCTCCAGACAGTGCTGTGCAGCATTAGAACCAAACCTGAGATGAGTCAAGATCCAAAAAACTGTTGGAAGTGTTATCACTATCATCAAGGTTGATGTGAGCTGTTGTTTAATCCCTGGAACCGCAGATGACATCTACATATGGGAGAATTGGAATTTCATCAATATTTCAGATAGATATTTGGATACTCACCTAAGACAAACACTGTTATCATTCTAACAATCAGATATTAGAAAAGCAAGGTTTATAAAGATGGTAAAGATGGTAGTATCTCCTAACAAGCCTAGCAGGCTTGTTGGAAAAAGAAGGTGTGTTCTAAATATACAAAAATTGCAATTTGGTACAACTGTTCATTATCACAGAGTTAAACCAGAAGTTGTTCTTTCCAGCTTTAACTTAGCATGGAGTTAGATGTTACTTTGACCAGGGGAAAGGACTTTTGCATAAAACCCTATCTTCTTTTCCCTACTACCCCAGCAGAAGGCAAAAATCGAGGGCTATCATTGCCAAAGTTACCTTGTAATTTAGTAACTATATATCACTTCATGAACTTACAAGGTAAAGCAGAAAAGAGTACAGCAATAAAACAATGAACTAAAAGTAGAAGCTTTCATTTCCTAAAATATTCTACCAGTCATGCATTTCACCTTTTATTTTTTTTCCTTAAGACTATACCTGGAGAAGTTATGGTAAATTGATAGCAGTCACAAATCCTAAATAGAGAGTGAAGCTTTGAAAAGCTCTGCAGAAGTAAATGAGCCCTCATTTCATTTTACCACATCACTAAAATTTCTCAATGGCCTTTTCCCTGCGTATTTTATATGCTCTTGGCTTCTTTTCTTCTTAAACAAGGCAATGCTTCCACTGCCATAGGAAAAAAAATAAACAAACCTTGAATGCTATTTATTTACTGCAGTGAGCAAAAAGCTGATTCAATGTAATAAGGTTATAATTGTAATAATTGAATGCCAGTGAAGCAATTTTCTTATATATTATGTTTGTGCTGACAGAAGTTCAATGAACTAAAGTGCTGTATATACATAGTCTAAAGCCATTTGAAAATAATCAGTAAGTGAACTGATGCTTCCAGTGTTTTCCATATAAATCTAAGCCAACCAACTGCATGCCAGGTTGTATTTGAATCCAAGACAAAATGTCCCCCTCATCATTTGAATTAATATGAGAAAAAGCATCATTTTGATCAAAAATAGCTCATGCCATAGCAAAGCCATAGAGTCTGCTCCTGCTTTTAACTCTTTTGGGTTTTGGTCTTTTAATTAAACTTTTTTTGGTGTTCTCCCTTAAATCTGTTGGTGTTTGCCCACCACAGAATGACAGAAGCAGCTGGGCTGGATTGCTTTGATATTCCATAAAAATACCTTCCATATATACAATTCTTTTCCATCGGCAGCACATTGTGAAACACAGTTAATATGGTAGGAAATAATCCAATATTCTTCAATTGAATTCTGAGTAGCACATCCTAATTAATGATTATTATTATGACCTTTGCACTGTGAGTGTTAAGTTTATCCATGCTATTAGTAGCCCTAACAATATCCCAGACTCACTTTAAAAACCAAAATACATTGGATTTACCTGTTTACCAATTCTTACATTTATCCAATACAAAAATTTGTTTGAAAACCTGTCATAGAATCAGAATATAACTGCCTTTTTATCTTCAAAAGGTCAATTTTTTCAGTAGTTAAATAAAATCAGTAGAAACAAGTGATTTTCAACCCTCTATTTTAAAAGCTTTTTCCACTGCCACATACTCATCTCTGGTTGTGGCAGTGCATATAATTATAACCTTTTAGACCTCACAAAAACACAATACATAAAAATTACAAAATATATAGAAACAAGGCACTCTGCTGTTATCTATACTTTCATACGTAGGTAGATGTCAGTCCAAATGCCCTTTTTTACCTAGAGAAAAAAAATCTAATTCCTGTTTTTTTGCATTATACCTCAGTAATGCTAATCTAGTTCCTTCAGTGCCAACCAATGTTCCCAACACCCACCTCCTTCACTGCACGGCAGCTGGAGTCCACTACCAGATTTTACTGCTAAGGTATAAAATTAAAAGGCAATTGTGTATTTCTGATTTAATGAGTCATTTACAATTGGTAAGTTTAGAAGACATCCTCGATGAAAAACACCTGTGTTACTTCAGGTACCTCCCCTCCATAAAGGCCACACAGCAAAAATAAAGCACTTAAATTTATTACTGGTACAAATTTCATTTGTGACACCAGTGAAAGTTACATAGAAACTTGGAGATCATCTAATGACCATCATAGGATTCAAAAACCTCAACCCCTAAAACACTAGATCTCTGATACAAAAAAAGATCAAAACTATGTATTAAAACCCAAAATAAACAGCCCCTCTAAAAGCTGACAAATTCTGCTTTGTCAGATAAGCAACAGGAGAATATTGGCCAGATGTAAGGGATGTTATTCATATCACTAAATGTTCTTTTAGAAGGAAATATTTTTAGTTGGTAGAGTAATCCCTAAAACAGCGCAGCCTGTAACACAAAATACGAGCTTTCAGCAAGCCTTTAGAGGCTGCAAGTGAGAATTGATCCAAAAACTGTTACCATTTTTTACCATTATTATTACTAAGACTGTGGCAAAGCTCATGACTTCAATTTGGCCCAGCCCAGAAACCTCAGGGAACCTGAATCTCACGGCTGTGCTACACAGCCCAGAATCCACAGAGGCAATTTCTGAACATATGGTTGGGTATTCTTGAACAGAGGCAGCTCAGTTAAAGGCTGATGGATCCCCAAGATAAAGGAAAACAGCAAGGGGGAACAAATTCATCCCTTACACAGTGGTGAGGAGCCAGTGTTTGGGGAGTTCATTAAACTGCAGGATGAAGCTGTGGTGTCCCTCTGGTGCTCACATGAATTCTGACCCATTGGTGCTTTCACAGCCAGGCAAGAAAAGCATCAGAGCTGAGCTTTGTCTCTCCAGTGTTAGCTTAGTGGATTATCAGAGCATTACAGCCTCAATGAACAAACAGCACATCTCCAAACAGGAAGTTTTCTTGGATACCACAAATGCTGCAGCAGCAACCCAACAGCCTCCACTCATCTTGCTGCAGGCTTATTTTAACAAGTCTCTCAGCCCACCCAGCAACGAGCTCTAAAAAGGAATTAGCAAAGTCCCTGAAATATCTGGTAAATATTTATGTAAACTTAATTTGCTTTAGAGAAAGTATCGTGTGATTAACCCTGAGAGTTCCAAAAAACTCAGCATTGGAAAAATTTCTTCACCAAAAGAGTTGTCAAGCATTGGGACAGGAAAGCTGTGAAGTCACTGTCGCTGCAGGTACTTAGATGTAAATGTGGCACGTGGGGACATGGTTTACTGGTGGCCTTGGCAGTGCTGAGTTAATGGTTTTTCCACCCTAAGTGATTCTATACTGTCATGATTCCATGTATGATTCTACATATGATCCTACGACTGTCATACCCACAGTGTTTTATTTTTATGCTGGGGTGAATGTTTATTCTATGAAAAAGTGGTAGTGGAGACAATTTTCCCCAAAAGTTCAGTGCTCACAGAAAGTGTCTCTGAAGCTACACTTGAACAGAAGAATTTTTAGAATGTGAGAGGCTTGAAAGATGAACTAAAAGCACTTAAAAAGGAAAGGTACTTAGAATCTGCTGGTAACCTCCACTTTTTGAGAAGTATGTACAATATAGAGTCTTGCAAATGCAAGGACTATTTCTCACCAAGACAAAAAAAAAAAATTAAAGAAAATGAAGAGACAGACCAAAAAGTCAGTACTAGTAAATACAGCTTATGGTATAAAAAAAGGTAAAATAAAGAAGTACCAAGAATAAGGGAAAACACAGCTGTCTCCTTCAATTGGAACTCTGGCCCATAACTGTTAGCTGGGGGTTTAGATTCCAGGATGCAATAATTGAAGGTCATGAGTGGAAATCCCCCATTGCTTTTAGTTCACAGCTAAACCAAAATGAAGGTAGGTGACAAACACTTCTTGATTGTTTCTGTCAATCATTTTTCCAGCCAAAATGAGAAAAACTATACAGGGTTAACTGAGAAAGCAGAGTTGGAGCTCCTTTGATATAAATGGGAATTGAACTCATGGGACTGGGCTGCTGAGAAAGACTTTGTAACGTATTTTCATCTTTCCCAGGATTTGTTGGTTTGTTTTACTTTTTTTTAATTCTCTAGACATTTTGCAAAGTCCACATTTATTCACTGGCATTTAGGGAGTGAACCAAACCTGCTGAAGTCAACAGGAGTCTTTTCATTGACTTCAGTGACCTTTACATCAGTTTTTTTAGAAAGACGGAAGGAAGATCTGATAAAACTTCCCAATTTGGCCATTGTATTTTTACTTATGAAAGCATCTGTAATATTAACTTTTTTCCAGCTATATGTGACAAAAATAAGTAAATTTGACTGACTTCTCTTGCTGTGGTGGATGTTATGAGCACTGGATAGTTATCTGAGGAAATATAATACACTAATCTTAGACAATCCATGGAAGAAGAAAAATATGACCCCACATACAATAAATACATTTCTCACTATTCTTGAACATACATTGAATTAGCTATTGAAGAAATTGAATACAGTGAAATGTTAAATAAATTTAATTTTAACTGAAAACCGCATGCCAAAAACTACATTGAATTCGATATTAAAATGACTAAGTAAAAAATATGATAAAATAATATGCTTTATCAGAAAAGGCTTAAAATGAGAAAAATTAAAGCATTTGTCTTCCATGGTTAGACAAGACTTTCTATTCTGTTCATTCAAACCCTTCTTGCTAGCTGCTACAGTTTAAATATTAATATCAACATAAAATTTAAATGAGAAAAATAAATTTTAGACACCCAAAAGCAATTTTCAACATTCTAGTACTAAAGTAGAGCTTATTACTTGCTAACACATCCCTTCCCAAAGCTGTGCATAAAACACACACTCACAAAAGGCACCAAAACCAGAATTATTGTATCCAGCCCTGCCTATTCCTATGGAATACCTGTAGCGACAAAGGGCATATCCAAGTTCTGTAATCAGCCCTGAACTGTGCCTTCCTGACAAGAACAAGTAAACATTTTGGTAACAACTTCTCTAAATCTGGCCTAAATATTTTAATATGTCACACATCCTGAATCGTTTTCTTGCATTTTAAGGAAAGGTTTCTTCAGTTCTTGCACCCCATCAAAACCAGGCAAGCTTTCTCAAGCTAAATATTCTATACTGCACCATATTTATTTATCCTGCACAGGTTTTATTACACATTTTAAGGGAAAATGCAAGTTTCAGGCCATTCAGCTGGTCTCAGCAACAGAAGCTGAAATGCTGAAGCTAAAGAGAAAACACAGCTATTTAGTCTCCTCTGAATAATAAGCTATCCAGAGCCCACTACAGTGGGTTTAGTTTTCAACCTACTGAAGGATATATGGCTAAATTAATATTTCATGTTCTTTTCTAACAAAACTTATTGCAAGAAGCTACTCTGTACTGGCACAGAAGAGAAGGATCCTGTAATTTCATAGAGACTTCCAATGCCTCTCAGACCCTCCAGCCACTGGTTACAGGTGCCAACATTAACTGCATATTGCAAATCTTCAGGGCCTAAGACACGGGGCCATAAAGTCATTGCAGCTAACCCAGGGCCAAGTCACCTCCACACAGGCTGAGGCAGAACACATCCCCTTGAACAAGAAATGGCCACCACAAAATTTATCAGCTTTTGCTAAGACATATTAACTCTTAAAGACAATTATAAGCAGATGAAATCAAGAGCTTTCCCAATAACTTGTGACAGATGTTGGACTCTGGAGGGATTCTATACATTCTATACTTCTTAATTCCTCTTTAATGTTCCTTTTTTTTACCAGCTTTTTAAAAATTAAATTAAATTCCTTCTTTTATGTGTTATAGACTTCCTTTTCTATTGTCCTTACGCCTCCTGCTGTCTCCCCAGTACCTTTCTGCATTCTTTCATATTTTCCAGCCCCACTCTATTCATCCTTTTCCATCCTTTACCTCTGCATTTCTTGCAGTTCTCACCTTCCCATTTGCTCCCTCCTTTAGCTCCTTTCCTTTCTCCTTCAGCTTTCTCATTTTCCAGAATAATTAATTTCCTCCATCCTTGCCCTCCCATCCTGTTATTTGCTCGGTTTTAAGACATGCCTCAGTGTTCTCACTGGTGACAGAGTGCTGCACTGAACAGGCAACAAACTCCAGGCATGCTCAACATCTACAGTCAGAGACAAGGACTGGCCTTATAAGTCTGATTGCACAAGACTTCAGACTTGTTTGTACTGTCTGAAGGGTCTGACATGTTCTTTGCTTTTGGTTTTAGTGTGGTGAGGGGTTTTTTCCTAACAGTAGAGGCACACATAGTTTAGCAAGCACTGCTTTTGTTCAAGCATAGCGTGAAGGAAAACAGAGATAACCCCCAAAGTCCCCTGTGTCACATTATTTTCCACATATTTCACCCAGTATTTGAGAGCATAAAATCCAATCAATCTCATCCTGAATTGCAGGGAGCTCTTCCCAGTTCTTTAAAGATCAAGCAGGCCAGTGATTTGTCTTATTTATCCCACACTTCCATTAGGTTTTTAAGAGACAGCAGCTTTATTTTGCAATAGCAACATGGCTTGGTACTGCAGAACGGAACACCTCCTCACAGCAAACCTCTGAGAAGTTTCAAAGGCTGCAATATTGAAATGGGAGAAACCAAGTAATTCTCATTGTTTGCCACGGTGCTGAAAGATTTTTAACACTTCACAACTTGAGGATGAGCAAAAAATACATCTCTGCATATGAGAAACCTGAATTAATTAAAAAAGCAGTGGTTAGTGAGATTGCTGTATACAAAGTATTATAACATCATTTAACAGGATGAATGTTTGCAAAATGACAGGGTTGTGCTCATATTTTGTCAACAAGTGGCTGCTTCAGTGATTTATAAAAATCCTCTCATAGTTCCTTTTGTACAAAGAGTTTCCATTTTTATTTTGTATAGCTCTGCCCACTCCAGTCTGGCATTTAATTATGAATTCTCAAGAAACCTCTCATTCAATGCAAGAAGTTCCTTTTGTACGAGGCCTTTGACAAGAGGACAGAAGGTCCCTATGATTTTTCCTGTCTTTTGTTAAATCATGAGCTAATATAAGCAAATCTCATCATCTGTCAGGATAAACTGCTCTGTTACACTGCCACTGCTGGAAACCCTGCCAAGCAGGCAGCACCCAGGCCTCTCAGCCTTCTGTCACTGACCTGGACAGACAGCTTTTGTGTCCTTTAGGAATCCTAAAAAGCAATTTTGCTACTGATGTTCCTGTCTGTAGATATTTTTAAATCTTAAAAGTCACATGAAAGATTTTATATTACAATGATTACCTAGAAGTCTCTAATCATGCAAGACAATCTCACACTTACATCTGCTCATCATTCATAAAAGGAATGGCAGGCTAATGAGGGAAATAACTTGGAAAATTAACTCTTTCAATTTTAAGATTGAAAATTTTCTTCAATATCACAATGTTTGTGATCTAGAAGCCTTACAAAAACACAAAGACCTCTGCCCAAACAAAGTGCACAACGTCTTTAAAGATGCTGCTTGAATGATCTAAGAAGTGTTCTCATTGTTGATTCACTTTTGTGATATTTTTGCTCTTTGTTTGCTGAATCCTCCCAGTGAAAATGTCACTGCAATTATTGCCTTTGCGCTTGGGAGAATGTCAGGGACCAAAAGGTAGCATTATAATACTGCATGTATAAAGCTCAGTTCTGAAAAATTTAAGGCCTATAGAAAGACTCCAGATCCTGTTTGATCATGAAAAAAACCAGATACTTGCACCACAATCAGTTTTCATTTACAGTCCTGCGTTCACTGCAGATTAGACCCTATAAGGTTTAGGATCTATTTATATGGACTGCATTTTGGCTGGTTCAGAAGTATTTGCCTCTCTTTACTATCCTTATCGATTAATAAATGAAAGCTGACTATGTCAGAAATCCTTTACCTTGTAACTATCTTGCTGTTTTCTTGGATATTCCATCTTCTCTGCAAAGCCAAAGACTGTTACAGAACAAGTTAAATGCAAGAATTTAATAATCCTAATTATCTTCCAAGTTTAGAATATCCTGCACATAGAATTTTCTTTTGTTTATATGTACCTGTAAGTGTGAATTTCGGAAGACTGGTGGCTTCTTTATGGCAATTCTACTCTAACAAACTACAGGAAGCATATGTAAATAGTGTAGCAAATTAAATGCAGATGACTAAAAATTATCAATAAAGCAGGTTGTGGCACTTCAGTTTCATGTGCTCAAATTTTATTGAGCACTCCAATTTATGTGTTGTCATCATTAGAGTTAATATTTACATGCTCCAATCACACTAAACGAGCAGGTCCTTAATTTCAGTGATTTTTCAGCAGTTGCTCTAATTTCTGCCTCTTCACTTGTAGCTGGCAGTTGTTCTCTTTTTGCTACTGAGATATCATCACCCAGCTAGGGAGGTGTGTGTACACTCTGTCTGTATCACTGTTAGGCACTAAATGTTCTTACTTTGCTAGACTTTCTTGTTCTGTTTTACTCAGGGAAGTAAAAATACAAGGAACCAATAACATGAGCATGTTCATTATCAGTAGCAAAACTACCCAGACTGAGATGTGAGAGCAATACATGGAAAAAAGTGGATGTTTCATTAAAAAAAAGAGATTGAGATTACTAGCTATTGAGATTGCAATCACACAAAAGACACACACAACAAGACGCTAATATTTTTTTGCATAACTATTTATTTCCATTTGTGCCTCATCTACACTAAACCCTCCAGCTATTGAAAATAGCAATCTTGTGGCTGAGCAGCATCACAGATGACAACAGCAGTACCAGCATTACT
>NW_008236696.1:1569771-1580064 GCF_000691975.1 Corvus brachyrhynchos | reverse complement strand
ACACAGTCTTCATCTTCAATTTGTGCACTTGGTCCTCATTCAGAGAGTTTGTTGCACCCCCTTTCTGTGACTGGATTCACCAGGGCAAGCCCTTGCACACATTACAAGCTCCCCTCAGGAATGCTCAGTGTTAAAAACCCCTAACACTGGATGTTATACAGCACATTCCAGGAGCAAGAAGAACAATTGATGGCGATTACAGCAAATTTTATAAGACAGTAAAATAGACAACCAGAAAATGTAAAGACAGCAATTTATGGGGCACACAAGAGTGCAAAGCTCTCATTCTGCCACTGCATCTGTATTGCAATTGATCTCCAGGACAGAAACTCCAGTGTCAACCAGCTTAACTCAGCATTTTGTTGACAGCCAGCCCATGAACAAAAGCTTTGGTGCCTGCTTTAGGACAAATCCATCCAGTCATTTTCCCAGTATGGGAGCTGGGCTTTTTGACAGGCAATGCTGAAGCAAGAACAGAGAAACCCAAACATAAATGCAGTTGTGCAATACCACCTTCTGGTTGCTGGAGGTCACCAGCATAACCTGCAGTTGAAAGGTCCTGGATAATATTCCAAGAGAGATCTGCTCCAAAGCCTCATGTACCAGCTCAGATCTGCTTCCAGAGCTGGCCTGCACCTTTCATAATCATACCTTCATAGAGTGTGTAGGTTGAAGGAGTCAGGATTTGTTTTTACACATGATATTCTCCAAAGCCAGTTTTTCAACTTACTGCACAGCAAATCTGCTTCAGCACTCACTGAGAATAGTGCTGTCAGAAAAGGGAAATCTCTTCACTGACATTCACAGAAATAAATAAGTAGTGCCATCCCTCCTTTTTATGGAAAATAGTCTTTAATTCCATGTCTTTATTATATAGCTATGTGCAACACTGGTGGCACTCAAAGACCAGCTGACAAAGGCTGGCACCAAATGCAACAATGGACTTTGACTGCATGGTATTTTACATTCCTGTAAAGCAGCACTGCAGGCACCGTGCATTACTTTCAGGCTGACCCCAGCACTGAGAAGATGCCGAGCCCACACCACAGGATGCTGCCAGGGCAGAAACAGAAATAGTCTCCAACAAAGCTGTCAAGCAGGGACAGGGAAGTTCTCCACAGCAAAAACCTCAGTCAGTGGGAGGTGAGGCAAGGAGGGGGTCAAACACAGCCAAGGGCCTGTTGGGAGCTCAGCGTGTCTCTGTAGCTGTAATGCTCAGGTAAAATGTTTCCTTCCAAGGGCTCCCAGGTGTACAGGTGCTAGAGTTCAGGTAAACTAATAGGAATCTAACATTCAGCATTTAAAAATCTTTACCACTGCCAGTGGTAAAGAGATCTTCCTTGTCGCCAGACAGGTTGCAATTTAGCAACTGAAGGGAAAACACATTTGTTTGAGCAGTTAATTTGTTCTCCTGGGGGCTGAAAGCCATCTCAGAAGTTGTTCTTTGTCTGTAAACAAAGGTGGGGGGCAAAGAGTGCCCACAGGATCTGCTGATCCTGGAACAGCATTGACCTGGATACTTTGTGAGACGGTGCTAACAATTCAGTAAAACCACATTCCTCCGTTCCTGATTATCCCCAGATTCACAGGTGTTATCCCAGAGTTTAGAGTTCCGCTGAACTAGACACACCAATGCACCAGGGTTCACACCCCACTTGAAGCAATGGTTTACTTCCCCCCATTTCCATTTTACAAGAGGAAAGACATAAACACAGAAAGGTGTAGAGTCACACAGGCCCTCCTGTCCCCTCAGCTCAGACTCTCCTGCACACCTGGGGCAGCACTCCCAGAAGGGCACTGCAGCACCAGAAACAACATTTGGGGTTTTTATGTACAGGTGCCTCATATTATTACTTCTAGTAGTAAAAGCCTGCTCTCTGGGGCACTTTGCATAGCCTGTAAGTACAAGCATGAGCACTGCTTGTGGCTGATGGGGCCAACATCACCCTGGCAACTGCACAGGGTCCAGCACCTACGCCCAGACATGATGTGGGCAGGGATGAGCGTCTGGCTGGGGAGCCCCTGGGCCCCTCTGGTACCAACTCCTGTTTCCAGAGGTTTGCAGCCAGGCTGGAAAAACTCACCCCTGACAAAAGCACAACACAAAGGGCCAGCTTCTGTTGGTTTTCCCTCCATTGCTCTTGTTTACCAGCCAGAATTAACTTCTTGCTAGGAGTATGAAAGGCAGAGCACAAGTCAGCTTGCCCTGGAAATTATTGGCCTGTGAAACTTAAATTTGACAAACTGCTAATTCATGCTATTTAACTGCTCTTTTTAATCCAAGTAGCAGTGTAAATAAAGCTAATAAAATCTGATGAGAGATTCATGTCTGACTGAAGCAGTCATTCCTTTCCAAAGAAATATAATCAACAGATTTATGACATAGACTGGAGGAGCCATTGCAACCTCGTGGGTAATGGATCTTGGGCCAAATCCTGCACCCAGTTGGGCTAAACACATTTTTGTTCTAGATACAGAGTAGAAGTTTCACATAATTTTAACACATTCATTTTCCCACTGGCATTCCTCAGCCTGCAGAGGAGATATGCGCAGCTCTGCAGTTACAAAACCACTTCACTGAAATAAGCTCTATCAGGAACAGCAATTCAAGTAGGAGAAACTGGAATAGTTATTTGCATCACTTAACTGTAGTCATCCATGAAGCAATCAAAAGCCACTGTGGAAAGAGGTGCAGGAGCGCTGCCATGAGGAGAGAGAGGGGCTGAGACAGCGGAGCCTCCACTTCAGCCTGTCCTCAGGTGAGGCTGCAGAAATTTTGTGCTGTTTTGGGTCCCGTGGAGGGAGAAGAGCTCCAGCCTCCCCAGGTCCCCTGTGAGGGCTGGTTTGGATTTAGAGAAATTTCATATCACCTTGGAGCAACTGGAAATGCTTTATCTGCTGATAATCCACCTCCCAGCAGGAGGACACATAATCCCCCGCATGCCTGACTAGCTGCACGAATTGGGAGGGAATTAGTTTTTCCCCAAAACACAAGGACATTGAGAGGTTAAATGAAGAGCTGATAGTCACTGAACAATGTATCAAATTACTGAGGGATGTAAAAGTAAAGTCACCAGCTGTCCTTAGCCTAATGCCAGACGTCGATCCAAAAACAAGAGAGAAAACTTCCATTTGAGGAGAAATTAGACAAAAATCAGAATTATCAAAATCTGGTGGGAGGATTCATGACTGCAGTGTCGAAGTCCCTAAATATGTCCAGTCAGGGAGAGCAGCAAGCCCAGCTAGGGCTGAGGAGAGTAAGTCTTACTGCTCCAAATTATTCGCCCATCAGACATCCTGGAATGGATTAAAGTCCTATCTGACAGCAGCAATCATTAATGTGCATTACAGAGCCCAGCATTAGATCAAAGAGCAGCATTTAACATGTATGATAAAGAGAAGGAGAAATGCATTATCCAAGATGCCATCAGTCTGGAGGACATATATGAGTTATCTTGTGGTGCCATTACTCAAATATCCCTAAAGAAGGTGTAAACAATCACAGCCTGGTTATATTTGCTGTGTGCAGACACAGCTCATGTCCAACAAGGCCTATCCATAAACATAAACAATAACTGAACTTCTTAATTCTTACAGGAGGAAAAAACCCAACAAACTATAATTCCATTATTACAAGAGAAGATTGACTTACTTTAAAAGCAATCCTGAATAAAAGGAAAAGGGAAAGCTGCACTGCCAAAAGTCTGCCTCGAAAACAACAAAAAAAATCCTGATTGCATTGCATTAAAACTTAAATTTAAAAGATAGCTGGCAAGCTCTAATAAAAAAAAAAAACCAAACCCTGTAACAAATAGTGAGGCATAATAAGGAAATGGAATCTATAAGTGAGGCATACATCCATTATTATTATTAGGATTTTCAAAATATCAATAAAGATGCATAAAAATGATTATTCACTAAGCACTCCTGTTTATGTCTAGAAAAACAGATGATACGTGGTTATGCTACACAGTTCATTTAGAGGGGGTTTTATCCCTACAGTAATTAAAGAAAACCAGTCATCTAATAATGGCAGATTTTAAAAATGAGCAAAATGTTCCATGTCTTCTATGAGAATTATCTGCCTTCTAATACATCTTGGTATATTGCAGAAATTCCAGGAGACTAAGAAATTAAACTGTTTGGGCAAAAATTGTGAAGTGCAAAGCAAATGAAATCTGTATCTGCAACTCACTGGGTTGACTTTGATCGTGAGCAAAACAGGTACCAGCTGCCAAGTGAGTAAAGAAATTGGAAAGGAAAAAAAATTGTGCCATTCACCTTGGTTTTATAAACATGTTTTTAAGTCTTCTCCAAAAAAAAAAAAAAATTGCTCTCAGCTTTAGTTGACAACAAAAATCTCTCTGTGAGACATTTAATGTTGAAGCACACAATGTTCTAATAAAAAAATAGCATTACACAGAATTAAAGTGGCACATTTAAATGTGCTAAATGTGCACATTACTATGCTAGGCTGACAACTCTGAAAGTTATTGTGAGATATTCATTGCTCACTAGAGGTGCTGCTATTTAGGGGTCTTTGAACATCTGTTCTTGGCCCTATACAATTTCATGGTACTTTTACCAGTAATTCAAGAAAAACATAAGGTCATATAGCCTAATATACTACATTTTGTAGAGCCATGAATACAAAAAGCCTTCACACAGGGGAATCCTGATTGGAGTCTTCTGTGCTGGAAAGCTCTGAAAAGGCCATCAAAAGGGATAATCAATTCAACATTTTCTATGAGAGCTTACATAGATCCTGGTTGTGTAAACAAACATCAAGAAGGCGTAGCTAAAAGGTATTATGTTTGTATGAAATTTTAATGATCCTATTCTTCAAGCACTCTCCAGTTCTTGAATAGGTACTTTAAAGGAGTTTTTAAAAAATATGGAGTGGGTTCAGAAAATGAGCTACAAAATATCCAACTCCCGGTTAGGTGCCTTCCCCGAATGAAGAATTTCTTTCTAGAAATTGCCAAACCATCTTTTCCGAAGAAGAAAATAATATTCTTAACTCTGAGACACTTCCAAAGAGCAAATATTTTGCCTTTGAAATACACCTCATTGCACCAGATGGTGTGTATACATATATTTTTAAATGTTCCTGTGGATGACTACTCCCACATATTCCTTACAATAGCACCTTCATCACCGTTCAAATCATCCAGACACCCTCAAAGGCACACAATTGCAAACTGAGTCATGCAAAAGAGTAGCAAAGTGGAGTAATCAGGAACAAAAGATGCCATTCAGCTGCACAAAACTCTTCTGCTTGTTAACATCCCTCAGAGCAGTGCTACTATTTAGTACTTAATGCTTTCACCAAGAGCTAGAAATCATACAAAAACCTAGCAGACCAACTATAGGGAAGTTTTAAAGTTACACATATTTATCCAGCAGACTGGAAAGACTCCTTCTAGTTAGTTAATGTTTGATTAACTTAGTGCACCCAGTTCTTTAAGGAATAAAGCACAAGATTCTCACTCTTGTGCTCTGGGCCACCCACAGCTTCCCCATGACTTTGGTATCTTCTGTAGATGGTGATTCATTTATCACCTGTGCAGGTGTAACACCCATGGCCTTAGTGCCTAGTTTACAACACAGAGTAGAAAACCAAGCTTTATGACCAGATTTTCAGCTGATCTCAAGCAGCTCAGTTATTCTGCATGAAGTTCTACCTATTTCTCAGCAAAGAAACCTTGATCCACCTCCTTCACTCAGCAACTATACCATGTTTAATCTTTTTCTTCTAATCTGCCTCTGCACTTCCCCCTCAAGTTTCTGCAAATGCAATATTTTGCTGGTACAGTTTCTCCATCATGCCGACTCTACCTTAGGTTTTTTCCTTTCCCTTTTGTAAGTCTTAGTGTAAAAGCTATCATAGAATGAACATGCCTTGCTGTAAATTAAACTTCAAAATTAAAACCCAGACAGCAGCTCCCATAGAGACCTAAAATACTGACCTAAACTAGAGTCAATACCATCTCCTTTCATAGCCAGCCAAATTGTCAGCACAAAGTAATCATTCAATTCCCTACAAAAGTGTTGTCACATCATACCTGACAAACTCACCCTACAAAACCAGAAGAAATTTCCTCTGAGCCTGAAATGCCAGGCTGCCAGTTCTTAGCAATATTATTCAGGCCACATAGGAAATGGCCATCAAAGAAAGACATTCACTGCTTTCTATGCCGCTTACCGGTGCTTTATTATTTAAGCAGATTATTCATCTCACAGCATAATACCTCCAGCCTGTCTCAAATACAGATAAATGCATCAAATCCACACAGAGAACTGAGCACATAAGCTCGAGCACACACAACTCTGCACACTTCTGCCATGTCCACTAAAAGTGGATCAAAAATGACAGTAAAGAAGAAAAGTCCAGTATTTTTTGTTCCCTGAATACTCTGTTGCACACAGTAGAGAAAAGTTCATCAGGTACCTCGTAATAGCTTTTCAGATTCTCAGGGAGGATTTCTACAGCCTTGAGTGCTGCCATAAGGTTAATTTACTAAGGATCAACTGAAAAATAGGAATGATTAACAGAAATCTGCCATGGTTAAGTTCTTACCTATCATGTTTGATTTACAGAAATACATCTCCACAAACCTGCACTGAATAATAAAGGAATATCATCAGGAAAAAATAATTTCTGATATCACTATGCATTTTTCTCTTCAGTAACTTCTTGAATTGAAGGCCCAGATAGAAGTCTGCTTTCATCTCTCCTTGTCTAGTTTGTGCTGCAACAGTAGTGCTGGTTCAAGACTCTTAAGGTTTTTCATTTAACTAGCAAAGGATGTAGTAAAGCACCACATCACAGAATGCAGAACAAGCAAAAGAGCTTTGAAATTGTTATTCCTTTAAGGCAGCTGCTGAGTAATAATGCTGGTTAAATTTTGCAAGGAACACTGCATTCTCCCACAGACACACATTTAATATCTCCTGAGGTTTAGTGTATTACATAGTCGAATGAAAAATGTGAAGATTCTCTTGTAAGATTTCTTTGTAAAAATGCTCCTAGAGATAGCAGCAGTTCCATAGAGAAGAATTTAGTAACAGACTTTTTTTTTTCATATCTATAGCATCAGTATTAAAAGGGAAATTAAGTTCATAAAAGTTTTTTTAAAAAAAACCCAGAAAACAACAGTGACTTAGACTCTATATTCCTTTCAAAGTCCCAACTCTCAGCCCCAAAAGGAGCAGTCCCTGTTTGTGCAGCACTTTCCAGATGAGGGGCTGCATGTCTTCATTCTGCACTGACTCAACTTTCTGCTTTTTCATCCATGGTAGAAATGCCATGATGTGAAGCATTTTTGCTGAAGCCTTTCAAAGAGTTGTTCAGGATGCAAAACTCCCTCTCATCCAAACAGAAATGCTGAGCTGCAATGGTAGCTTGAAGCAGAGTTTCTATTTAGTTGTTTAGTTTTCCCCAGTGACAGAATATATTTTGGTTTGGTGTGTCTTCCTCTGTCTCCCCAATGTGAGCAATACATCTTGCTCTTAGCAGGAGAATATTCGCTGAGCAGTGATGCAGACAGGAGTCTAAAGAAAAAAACTGTAAATCTGAACTGAGAGACTACAAAACTTTACTGTGAGTGTAGATAAGTACCTTGTCTCTGCATGTGAAGCCTTAATCTCTTCAGAGGACCCTGCACAAAACTAAGCAACATTCCACAGTGATCCAAGTGACTTTCAGAGATACTTAGTTGTGGATATTTGTCTTTAAGAGAAGTATTTCTTAAACACTCTACCTGTTCACAGAGACTTACAATGTAAAGCACCATCCTGATGGAAGGATACTCAAGTCTTGCTAAATTTAATGACAAAATGGAGAAAAGTCATGGGGTACTCAGATATGAGCAGTAACACAGAGCAGGAAAGCTCACAACAGCTTTTGGAGAAGAAGAGAACAGCAAAATGTAAGTAAAGAGGAGAAAGAGGAAAACGAGGGTTTCCAAGGAGCATGCTGGGGTGAATCACACTGATAATTTATTTGAGAAGAAAGGGGGTGGTGGAGGGAAGAGCAAAGGAAATCACAGTTCTGCAGAAGAAAATGGCAAACTTCCATTGAGTTTAACAGGCAAGCATTCAATCCCAGCAAGCTGAACAAACCCTTTAAACTGAATTTACATCCCTGCTGCAGCAGTTAGAAAAAAAAAAAAAAAGACCTTGTATAATTCTATTTTGCTCATATTTACTGAACACTAACAGCATGATTCGTGATAGAGATAAAAAGTCATTAATGAGAGTTAGAAAACTCCCACACAGACCAGGACTCAGGTAATCATCATTAGCAGCAAATATTGAGGAAAAGTACAAAGTATAATGCTGGGAGTAGAGTAGCACTGATGAAAGCTGTGAAGTGATAGTTGGGTGATATTGATGCAAGTGAAGACCCTG
Organism: Corvus brachyrhynchos; assembly: GCF_000691975.1. Classification (NCBI taxonomy): domain Eukaryota; kingdom Metazoa; phylum Chordata; class Aves; order Passeriformes; family Corvidae; genus Corvus; species Corvus brachyrhynchos. The sequence goes on along the minus strand of NW_008236696.1, from coordinate 1,571,652 downwards.
TACAAGTGGAAAAGATGGGCAGGGAGAGTGTGTAAGAAAAAACAGATGCTAGCACAATATAAATGAGTATCTGATACAGTATTCCTTGAAATCAATAGATGTTTGAGTATTCTCTTAATCCACTACTAAAAGCAGCAAGACAAAACAATTAAAAAAAAGTGCAATTAAGGAGTGAATCTGTTTCATTTAACATGCAGCTGGAGAAAGCAAAGTTGGAATTTTCCAAGACTAAAGGCCTCGATCCCAAGGAAGAACACAAAGCAAGCCAAATGTCTCCAACCTGCACAAAACTCTGAAATGTATTGATAAGGAATTGTCCCTTATTAAAGCCCAATTATTCATTACTAAACACACAAATTAAATCACTGTGTGTGCCAAGGTTGCCATTAACCTAAATAATGTCCATGCCATGTGCACATTAAAGACTGAAGTTGTATGTAGAAAGAGACAGGGGGAAATGTTTAGGATTAGACTATTTTGATTGAAGAGGACATTTTAAACTAAAAAATATTAAAGAGCTAGGAAAATTTTAGCTCTTTACATGTAATACAGTCAGTTCTTTTGCTTTCTTTCCAGTGTCTCAAAACAAGCAAGGCATACAGTTGATACAGGTAGAAAATATGTTGTTGTATTTAAAGGAAATTAAAACATTCACTCAATTTTAATTAGCCCAATTATTTCTGTAAAAAATCTGGCTCATCCAAGTGTGCATGAAGAAAAGGGTTTTATATTAATGTACATCTGCCATAAACAGTTCAAGTCTAAATTGCAGAATATATTTGCATCTTTTTCAGGACTGCTGCAAAAAGAGAAGAAAAAGGGAATTATTGATGCATTCAAACAGTGTGCATCTTGCTTTGTAATGTAATCTGTTTTTCTTTTCCTTAACACCTACACAGCTTCTGTTGCTAGCTACTGCAGTTTAAAGAATAAATACGGACCCAGGGTATCAACTTCCAAAGAAAAACTTGTGAGAAGCTGTTTGCAGATTTGCATTTTTGTATTTCAGAACACAAAAGTCAAGTTCAAGTCTTTGCTTCTTGAGACATTTAAACCACCTAAAAGGATTTTTGTTGCTCTTGCTAGAGTTCATATCTAAAAGTCCAAAAGAGTTACTGTGTGTGTTAAGGCAAATTCGTCCTCTGCAGACTTTCAGAAAGGACTCAGGAGCTATTAAAACATGTGCAGAATAGAAAATAACACTTTCTTCTGGAAATGAAAATTCCTGTTGCACCGTCTATATCCATGATAATCCTACAAATATGGAAACCAAGAAGAACCAGAGAGAATGGCAGCATGCAAGCTAAAGAACTGGGGTTTGCCATGTGGGAAACTTGGAAAAAAGTGAGTTTTTCAACCCATTCTTGAGTTTACTCTTAAAACTGCACCTAATCAGAAAACACTGAGAGGCAAAGGGAGACCATGGTCAGCAAAGAAAGGGAATCACACCTGTGATTTCATGTTCCAAACGGCACCACACAGCTGAGCATGGGCAGGATGACCAACTCACTGCCTCGGCAGCAGGAAGTGTTACGCCATAACTTCAATGCTGTTGAACAGAACTGGGCTTTGGGGGACACAGGTCAGGGAAGAGGACAAAATCTCACAGAAGGAAAGGAAGAGAAAAGAAATGGCCAGGTGGTCAACTTCAATTGAATATTTGCTAAATGAAGAAGGGCACTGGCTGCTCTGCTATTCCAAGAGAATTAGAGGGCTGAATTGCCCAAATTCAACTCCTACAACTATATGCTCTCTCATAAATAAGATGCATTTCTGCCAAGTAAATGGAGCATAGTGAGTTCTTATGGAGCTCCTCATTTAACTTTGCTTTGCAACAACTTCAGCAGTGTGCTTATGAATTAGGCACCACTATTTCCCCAA
>NW_008236696.1:1528749-1569759 GCF_000691975.1 Corvus brachyrhynchos | reverse complement strand
ACTCTTTCCCCAAGTGGGAAAAGTGATTTTTAAATGAAGTGACTTGCTAGAGGTGGCTCACACAGACGAGTCACACACTGAGATAACAGCACAGCCAGACAGGGAAGTGTGTGGGTCTGCTGGGACCAGGCTGCTGGGGATGAGTTTGTGCAGGAACAGGAGCTGACAAAAACTGATCCCAAGGGGGACAGGCACCATCCTGAGCAGCGAAGCATCAGCCTACAGTCATCGTTACCTATTTAAGTATGAAACTTAAAGACACTTCCAAGTGCTTCAGGATTCCTCCCTGGTGCTCTGTTTGGCAGAATTTCTCAGTTTGCAGGAAGCAAAAACCTGCTCAGGTGTGCTTTTATTGCATCCCAATTGTTAACAGACCGGAGTATCTAAATCATTACTGATGAGGCCAATCCAGAACACACGAGTACAGGGCACAGACTGTTCCTCGTGGCTGGCAGGAGCATTCAGGACCTGGGCAACACTTCAGATCTTGCTACTGCATTTCCTGAATAATGTTGAACCCCTCTAGTTTTCTCTTCTCACATTTACAACTCACATTTTTGCCTTCTAGCTTTGCACAATTGTTCCTTGTAAGTGCATATTCCTAATAATTACATATAAAATACCTATTTTTTAAAATGCCTATATTTTTTCACATGCAACTACTGCAGTACGTATAGCTCTTTTGAAAAAAAAGTATGAGGGAAGGGGGAAGTGTTGGGGTTTTTGAATTATTTTTAAAAACCTTTCAAGCTTCACTTGCACATGTAGAAAATTTCTGGTTTTCTCTGGAAAGAAACAAAGTAGAAAAAGTCTGCAATAAATTTAATTTCCTGCCTTCTGCTACTGTACATTAGATACTATTCCTTTAAAACTTCCTTGCATCTTACTCTTTTAAACCTCCCTTGCATCTTGTAGACAATACAAGGCAAATAAAACTGCTTTCATGCAATATGTGTACTTCTAAAATTATTCTTCTCATCAATAAAAAAAATTCTTATTTCAAGCTCCCTCTCAATTTTTCAGTAAATACAAGTTAGACTCATTTTTAGAGTGATGGTAGTGCTTTGACTGTATGAGGTTTCTTTTTCTAAATTGGCTAGAAAGCAAGGATTAAAGGGATGGGAAAAGTCTGTGCAAACTCTAAAAATCATGCTTTAAAAATATTTATGCAAATGGTACTCAAGCAGAAAACAACCCCTTGATGATAAATTTTTCTACCAACGTACTATTACTAACACGTACATTTGACTAAAGTCAAGTTTTACAATGCATGGACTATTAGAAGGTATGTTGTTTGATTTGCTAGCAAAGCTAGGATTTTAAATTGTTCAGGTTCACTGCTTTTCTTTTCTGGGGCTGCCCTACAGGTGAAAAGTGTGTTCAGAAAGAACATTTCTCCCAGGTGGAATTGGATTGTATGCCCAAGAAAGCAAAAATGAATGAGCAACGTATGTCATAATTAGTCCTAAAACTTATACAACACAAGTAGAGCTGTACAACAGGGAACCAGTCCTGTCTGTGGCAGCACACAGAGCTTAAAGTACACTCTTGTAGTTCAATACTTTTATCTCTTCCTCACTGTTTGATGCTTCTCGGCAACTCCACAGTTCAGTGCATTTCACACACAGCAGAACATGAGAATAGAGGAAAAAAAAGATACATCACATAAAGAAAAGTCAGATGGCAGCTGTGCCAACTTAGGGCAAGAAAAGAAAATGATACAAAAAACTGTGAAAAATAAATTCACGGGTAAGAAAGAAACACAGAGAATAAGAGTAGAATATGAACTAAATGCCAAGAGGCAATGGAAGGAATAAATTCATCTCTGTCAATGGGTGCAAGAAACAAAGAAGAATTTGTGATGGGAGAGCAAGGGGTGGAAGATAATAAAGTGCAGCTGTAGAAATGAAGGAGCAGGTAGGAATGGTTGGGAGCAACAAATGCAACACAGGAGGATTCCACTCCATTTCTTTACTGGAAGTTCGTGGCAATGCAAAGCAGAAGAAGGAACACTACACATCTGTTCTCACACCAGCCACAGCAGGAACCTCTGCACTTCCCTAGCCCAGCTCTGCTTTCCTTGTGCAGACCATGGTTACAGACAGGCAGATTTCCTGGAACTGCAAAGCTTCAAGGATCCGGAGCTGGGCTCCCACTGGTGGAGAACAACAACATTCCTCGAGGACAACCAGTCACAGCAGAGATTTAACTGGTTGTTCCAACAAACTTGCTACTGCTTGCGTTTCTTAACTTGGTGTAAGTGTCCTACACCTTCTCTCTGACTGCCCAGGGGTGATTCTGGATCCCATACACTTCCTACTCCTGGCCCACAGATTATCTTGTCTCAATTGATCTCTTTCCCCAGTATTACTTCACACAAGTGATAATCCTTCCTCTTGGAAAGGCTATATATTTCATTTGGGAGATTATTTATTTCTTATCAGTCCCATGTAGAGAACGCTTTTATCATCATCATCATCTTGTACAGGGATAAAAAAATATCTTGTTGGCAGTTGATCCAGTGAAAAATTAGAAGAGCCACCTCAGAGGGGCAGGTTACTTTGAAGTTCGACCAGTGAACACAAAAAAATACAGACCCAGCTGACTCTTTCTTCAAGCTTGTACATCCATGAAACATATGAGGGAAAAGACAGAAATCCTTTCAGAAGGAAGGCAGGGAAAAGAATACTGGATATTATAAAATTGTGTGCCTCAGTCCTGGAAAAGGCTTTCATTATATTTTTTGTGTCAATGATATTTTTCATTCTCCTGTAAATCTTTTATAGGTCCATACAAAGATAAAATAAACACTTCAGAGCAGATTACATCAAGTTCAGCTAATGAAGAAAAGTACTTGGTAACGAAGAGTTACTCTGGCATCACAAAATGAAACTACATTGCCTAAATTTACTTCTGTCAGGGTAGGTTTTGTTTAATCTACAGTTCACAATAATGCACTGAATGGACAGGACTGAAAAGAGGTTAAAGTCATCTTCTCATCAGAAGTCATTTAATATAAAGTAAATTGTAATGGTAGCTGGAAGGAAAATCAAATACGAGAAATGAATTCAGGCTCTGCAATCGAAGCTGCAGTTCCATTGATTAACCTCTGCTAAAACAAACTGCTGGACTGTACTTTCTCCTTTATTGTCTTCCCCATGCCTTGGTTGCTATGATATCCTTCTGAAGATATGTGGCAATTGCTCATCAGAGAGTTCCAGACAGAAAAAGGACAAAAGCAAATAAAAAAAAATCCTAATTAAAAAGATTGACTAACAAATATTGACTAACAAATAACCAAAATTAAATTATTCTTGTGCCTATAGTGAAAAGTTCTCACAAAACCTTTGACAGCAAAATTCTTATTCTGCCCCACCAACATACCAAAGTGTTTTTACTTGTAAACAGAGCCCTGGAAATAACTGAAATATGAAACCTTATAGAGCTGTTATTTCAGCAACACACCTCCAATAAAACACTCTTTTAAACTAAAGCCAGAGAATGATTTCTGAGAGAACCTTAAGTAATTTAGGAAGTTTCCCACTTGTATGAACCATTTCCCCCCAAACAATCCTATGATTAAGAAAAAAAAAAAAAAAAGAATGTTTTGGAGGCTAAATTCCAGCTCTAATTTGATAAACATCTAGTTTTCTTTAAGTAATATTTATTTCCATGGGTTTGAAAAGTCCTATGATCTCCAGTGAGCCATATTGCCACTGTCTTTTGTATAAAGGTACCAGGCTTTGCTCTTAAAAAATAACAGGTAGTTTTGATTTCTAATAAATATATATATATAAAATTTGCTGTGTTCAGAGTTCTGAATATACCAAGGGAATTTTTACCCTATTACATCTAAAAAAATTTTGGGAGAAATTTCCTGAAATAAGCTCATTATTTAACACTATGCATTATTGAAAAACATTTCTCTTACATTTTAAAAATTAACATTTAGCCATTGTCTTTGAAAATGCACTAGATTGTTGTGTAACCGTCCCTTTTTTGAAAGAGTTATCAACATAATTTTGGAAATTAAAACCCCTAAAACAGAGATGCTGAGTCACAGCACAGACGCCCCAAGGTTTTCAGTGAGCAGCTGCAGCATTTGGAGAAGAGCAAAGCCTTCAGTACCCAAACCCACACAGTGTCAGCCATTTCTGGGCACTCTTTTCCTGTATTTTAACAAAAAAGTGCTTTCACTAACGCAGCTGAAAGTGACTGGTGTTTGTCCACAGGCCATAGCAATGGACTCACAAAAGCAAAACTGGAGCTTTTCAGACACAAGTGCCGGACTTAAACACCTGCATTTCCATTTGGCCGCTGGGAATACACATATATATCCATATAGGCATGTGTGTTTGTGCAGCACAGTGCTGTAAGGAGGGAAAAGGGCTCGCTGTTCTCTTCCCCAGCATGTGATATTATTGTTTCTTTAATCAACACCATTTAAGGATGTAAGTGAAATAAGGTCTGCAAGGAAAGTTTTATTAGAACAGGTAATGTGGTTGTGAGGAAAAAAATTAGACTTGTACAGAAGCTTTCCTTCAGTTTTGGTGCGGGAGCAGCAACCTTCAAGCAAAACAGGGATAAGACAGATTGCTCACATTCACCTAAGCTGTTTAAGGAATTCAGAAAAAGAGGGATGTTCAGTATTCGCAGAAGGGACTAAAACAAGATGGTCAGGACAACAGGACAGGGCAATAATAATTGTTGCCTCTGGAATATAAGAAGCTAATGGAAATCAAAATTATAATGTGCAATAAAACCTCTGTGGAGTCCCCGGGTTTAGTGTCCAATAGATGAGACTTATTCTCCCAACACAGCCTCTTGAAGGTATTTTGTAGACATTCCCTAAGGATTTGTAAGAGAGGCTGGAAATGGAGTTCTTGTCTTGGGGAAAATATAATTTTCATATTTTTTCACCGATTGTCTGTGTGAATTCATTTTAGTGCAGGAGAATTCTTTTCACTCACACTTTCTCTGGGGACATTTGGTGCATGGGATGAAATATGTTGGAGTCTGAGACAGACAAAGAGAGAGAGAGAGAGAGAGAGAGAGAATGAGAATCCATGAATTGTGATAGTTGTGTGGTGAGAAACTCTTTCTTACAGGAAATGCATTTGCAAATGCTCCTCCACTTGTTGCTCCACACCAGCTGCCTTCCTCTGGTGGCTGGTGGTCTGCAAGTGTGCTCCTAATGATGGCTTTAGCAAGTCAATGATGCATTCGAAAGCTATGAAGAGAAATTCTGGGAAAATATCATTCAATGGATAATGCTTCTTGCATAGGCTGTTCTGGAATTCTCAGGTAAATGCCTGGTTTTGTCTGTGAAGCTGATGATGTGAATTTCCTCTCAGTAAATGTGGTGGTGTCCAGCAGGGAGGCTGCACATCACTGCATCCACATCCTCAAAACAGCAACCACCCCCAAACTGCAGCAGCAGACTGAGCTTTTGGTTCAATGGCACATTGTCATTTTCTCCCTACCTGCTCCACAGTCATTTTTCCACAGGCAACTTGAATTCTGTATCACACTTTTTGTTGTCCTAATCACCTTGTTTTAGTCTTTTCTGTAAATATTGACCATCTGTTTCTCTGAACTCCCTGAATGTGCCTGCCAATAATCTGTGGGACCCACGAAAAGTTCAAATATATTAATCTATACAACTTTGTACAACTATTTGAACTGCAATATTTTCATGTTCTCTGAGTCATAGGTTAATTCAGTACCCCTGACAACTGAAGATTCACGTGAAAATAATCCAAAACAGCACTGACTTCTGGATTCTCAGTGTGTTCAGACAGATTTTAACCACAGTAATGAGACTTTCCAAACCAAGATCTCAATCCTGCTGCCATCCCTGGGTCATAAGGATGTGAATATTTCCTCAGTGGGAGACTGCAAAAGACAGGACAGTGCACAAATCTGCAGGATTAGACCCCTTTAGAGAGAACAGAAGTGAAGCTGGGTGACTGTGAGTCAAAGGATGGAGACTGACAATAGCAGAAAATATTGTCTAACATCCTCCCCCACTGATGGAGGAGCAAGAAGAGAGCCTGAAATTACTTCAGAGACTCACAAAATGATGCTTCACAAGAAAAAAGGAGGAAGATTTGAATGAGTACAACCAAAACTGGAACTTCAATTGAAAACTTAAGTTCTTCCTTCAAAAAAGTGGCTTGGGAGTAGCAATGAAGAAGTAACTTTAATATACATTAACCACAACATTATTATTCTATCTATAAACCTTTTTTTAGAGTGACATCAAGACACTTGTGCCAATTTACAGCACTGAAATTTGAATTGTACTCCTGAACATAGTAATGCCAGTGGAAATTTCACCACTGATTTTAATGGAGTTGGCATTTCACAAATAGGATATGGTTTTATTCCTCATTAGGAAAAAAAACCTACTTTATTCAGTGTCACAGTGATGTGAGAAATTATATAAGAAGACAGTGACACTGAATAACAGTGAAATGATATATATTGCTTCAGTTCTATCTACACATTATAATGTGTTCTATAACAATTTGTTAGAGCAGCATCTGTTACGGGTTTACTAAAACAATTTGAATATGGTTTTCAATGAGCTGAAGAACCGAGTTCCGCCTATTAATCATGGAATATATATCAATGAATAATGTATAAATGGTACCTTTAGTCAAAGTGCTGCCAATTAGCTAAACAGTCACTGCATTCATAATTGTATCAGTCACCTCTAAACTTTCAACCTTTATCAAGTTTTCAAATGCAGAGGCAGAGAAATTGAATGAAAAGTGAGTTTTTAGCATAAGAGCTTCACATTGACTTTGATATTCTCCACCATTACTGACAGTTTCCTCAGGAAAGGCAATTCTGAACCCTTTAATGTAAAAAATACATATATTCCTATTTCACACCTCACAGATTTTAAAGACAATCATAACTGCGCACTATAAATATAGTAAAATAAAAATAGGTACTATGTACCACTACAAAAGAAGTAAAGCAAGGCTAACTAAATAATTCTGCTCAAACAATGACTTTATCCTGTAGTATGGTATTTCCACAGATTATTTCTTCTACTGCAACACAGGTAGAAACCTGTAATTTTTTTCCAGGGCTGTGCCCTCACTGAGATTTCAAACTCTATAACGAACTGTGCAGTTACATGGGACTGTTCTGTCCTCCAGTCCCACTCACCATAGAGAGATGTTTGCTACAAAACCAGGGCGGAAATATTTGTACAAGTAACAAATTCAGGAAACCTCTCTTTCCTACTTTATTTCAATTAAAAAGACAAATAATTACAATCAGCCGCATTAATGCAAGATTAAAACTGCAACGGTAAATCACAGAGAGTCACATTTAATGGTGACATAAACAGAAGTAAAAATTATCTGCATACATTTTTAATGTAAATTGGTGTTATTTGCATGCCCAGAAAGATGGAGGAATGGTAGCAAACAGAAAAGGCAATCAACTGTCTCGCCTTAAAGGCTCATATTGGTTTCCTTTCCCTTCTGCAGCAAAGCCCTCTGGCCTCTCAGCATGGAAGCAGAGCTAACTCTGACTTCCTGAGGTGCAAGATGCAGCTGTGATATTTAGGTAATTGAAAAACATGCTTGAAAGTGCATTAGTAAATTTTGAAAAGATTGGGCTATAACAAGGTGCTGTTCACACAATCCCTGAATTTAGCCCCCAACATTTTTGGCTTTTTTTATCGGCACCATCAGTTTGTCAACACTGCAAATTTAACGTTTATTTTAGCCTCCAGTTTTCATAATCGGTTCATTTGGCTTAATGTGGAACTCCTCTTATTATGGAATAGTCACCAAATATATGCAGCTTGATAACATTAATTTTGAAAGAGTATCTGTGGCAATTACTTCAGCTTCTTCAGCTCACGTTAACCTACTGTGGAGGGGGTTGTTGTTTATTTCTACTCTAAAATGTGCAAGGCTATAGATTTGTGTATACATGAAAACATAATGTATATGTACAATTCTGAGTATGTGTTTGTGAATACAGACACAAATAAAAATGCATATCCTTATCCAAAATGGAAAGAAACATCCACATCACACAGATACAGTGAAAGACAGTGGTTAGGGTTGGATAAGGAGAATGCAGTCATGGTGTGTTTGTTCTCACAGTATGGAACACTTAGGGAAAAAAAAAAAAGCAGAGAGCCAACAGAAAAGCACCCAAAGGAAAAACAAATTCTCGAGAACATGAAGAGAAGCCAAAACAGAAGATGCGTCTACTTCATCTTGTAAAACAACTTCGTTTTAAGAGAAGGATATAAATGAAAAGTCAGTGAACGTGCAGTTTGGTAATTGAAAATCTCTGTAATTACCCTAGTTACCAAGGGAATTTTCATCTATTTGTACTCAAAGACGTTGTTTTTTAAAACCAAGGCAAAATAATAAGAAACTATTAGGGAACACTCTACGATAATATTTTTAAGTATGTAATAAGACTAAGGAACATCTCTGATTTTATGTCCTATAACACCACCCAAACTGCTTCAATTAAATTTCCTGTAGTGCCTACAAACTCCAGAAGTAGAGCATTTTCGGGGAGACTTTAACTGCCTGTGTAGCATCCCTGACGTACAACAATTTTAAGCAGCCATCGGGGTTTTTGTCTGAGAGGAAGAATGACACCTTACAGGCACTTGCAGTCTCACCACTGCACCTTCCCACCAGTGGAGCACATTACTGTATATGGGAGGTATGAAAATTGTTGACTCAAAATCATTTTTCTAATGGCTGCTTTGTAACTTGGAATTTTAAAATAGTTTCTATGATTTTCAAAAGAGACACAGACAGCGAGTGGAGCAAACCCTCTAAGAAACTGGTTTAAAAAATCCCTTCCTCTGATTCATTTGTACTTTAAATAGTTTAAATTAACAGATGCTGGGACTCTAAGCATTTTTGCCTTAGATCTTTAGTCATGCAACAGAGGCAAGCTAAATAAGTGAACTAGATTGAACCTCTACCAAACTAAAGTTAGTAACAGGCTGGAGGCTAAAATCATGTTCACTGTCCCTATCAGCACACATTTGATGTATGTGCTAAACTGATGGCATATGAAAACAAAACAAAAAAAAAATCACATTTTCATTCTTAAAATCCATTTACCAAACAAACTAGGTATTCAGGTCCCATCAGTAAAATCCTCACGAGCAGCAGGAAGGCTGCACAGAGCTCAGCCAGGAGGGGGTGGGAGATCCTGGTGGAGATACCCTTAGGCAAAGGGCAGAGCTTCCTGTGTTGATGCAGGGTGCACTGGGCAAACAGCAGCACTGTGTTAAAGAAAAGCCTGATGCACACCACCAGAAAATAAAATACAAAATAACCTTGATGGAAGGAATCCGCAAAGACACAAACAGGAATGGAAATTCAAGCTGACTTTACAAAGCTTTTCTAATTTCTAAGAGGTCTGAGTATGCCGCCAAGGGGTTAAGTACCTGCCAACACTTCCAACTACCAACACCATCAGGACTGTGGTCCTTTTTGCCTGTGCCATGCTTTTTACCTTGTCCACTCCTCTCTCTGTCCTTTTATACCCCAATTTTTTAAGCTCCTCATTGTAATTCCTCTATTTTTCTCCCTACTTTTCCATTCAGCTCTACCATACAAAGTGCAGCAACACAAAGCAGTGAGCCACTCCCTTTCAGCAATATCATTCCTCTCAGTTTATCTGTATTCCTCTGGACATCTTTGCTACCTCGAATTGCAGAAATGGGTAAAATTAAGGGAAAGTAGGGAATTGACAAAAGAGAGAAACACCAACATTTTTAAACCGTTAAAATACTTCAGTGACTATTTTCCCTGAGATCCAAAAGTGCTTCTGTGCAAATTCCTGTGCTGAAGGATTAAGACACTGTGATCCAGATGATGCTGAATATGATGGTGAAAACAAAATGTGCAGAGTAAAACAACATTTCTAGTTGTGACAGATGGCACATTTTTTTCCTTTTGAGGATTATTTTTTCTAAAAATAAGTGGGTTTGGGCTTCCGAAAATTAATAAACTAAAGAAGGAGATATTTTTAAAGTTATGTTCTTATGTAAAGGAATAAAAATAGAAAGCAATTAGCTGTTGTTTTTGTGATTGATATATTTTGTACCCAGATGTCTCTTGGTCTGTTTGCTCTTAGTCAGTAAGGACAATGACATCCTGAATTTACCATTTCTCATTCATTTCACTAAATGTCACTCCTAGGTAGATGGGAAATGAAGGGATTAACCAGGAAGGAGACTGAGCTGTCACTGGAAAATTAATATTTTCAAATTAACTGTAGACACAGGATGCATAGGATCTAAGTTACATTGATGAAAATGAGTTTTTCCATAATAAATATGTAAATCAAGCCATTGATCTATCAGTTATTATGACAGTCTGATGTCTCAGAAAAACTTGCTGTGATTCCAAGCAACATCCATGCAATGATGAATACATATGGTAGCAGATCAAGATGGTAATGCTTAACTGAGTATTTAGAATGCTTAAACCCCCCTTTTTATCAGGTAATTTCTAATATAAACAGCTTCTAAATGCAATAGCTTTATCTGTCACTGTTAATTAAACCTCTACTTTGTCAACATACAATAATCCATTTATTATACTAAAAGCCACTACATTTCAAACCACTCACAAATTGCAAACCATAATTGCTAGGATTATTTTATTTCCAAGTGCAGGCAGTAAAGCCACCTTAAGATTTAACAATGGGAAGATAATTTTGGAGTGTAACCATAGCTCTATCTCACAGTCCATTTGCTTTAGTATTGGCAGCAGACAAGCTGTAATTTTTCATTTCCTAATTAGATTTAGCCATTAATTTAACTGTTCCATCATACTGGTGGGACAGAACAGCCCTGTTTGTTTGGCCCTTTTCTTTTCCTCATTGTTTTTACTAAATACTATATGGTAATTGCAGCAAATGAGGGGGAAACCACAAGGATCCGAATACACAAAAAGACCTGGGCTTTTCCACACTGGTCATGTAACAACCTCAGTTTTAAGCACCTGACTTCCAAACTGCAACTTGTGACATTTTAAGAGGCGTTTTCTGGTAGCACGCATAGGGAAACTGGGCACTCTGTGAGGGATTCACAGTACCTCACACACACAAGTAGCTAAGGAGGGATGCTGAAGCAATGAGAGTGCCATAAATCCCAGCTCCCCGTGGGCTCAGGTGCCTCTCTCTGGGCTGCAGGAGTCAGACAGGAACTCAGAGTTCCAACAGGCTCTGTGATTTAGGGAACCAGCAGAAAAGCTGAAACCCTGGGAGAACGTACTGCTCCACGCTGCCTCTGCTTCTCTGTGAGGCACTGCCTTTCACAGAGCAGAGCCCTCTTGTCAGGTTGGGTGAATGTTACAAGGCCAGTTTAACAACAAGTCAAACAGACTAGTTTAAATCACTTTTAATGCTGATTCAGGCTAACCTGGCTGACTCTGGATTGACAGGGAGTAAGGATGTCAGCTTTGGAGGCAGTAATCTCTTACAGAGAAAAGGTAACAATGCAAAAAGGTAGTGTGGTGGTTACTTCTTCTCTTGCTACAGCCAGTCCCAAAATAATCATCTGCTGCTACATTTATGCACTGAAATCATTCCTTTCAAAAAAGTGAGCTAGGGTCATTCCTATAAAAAACCCCAGCATAATGGAAGGAAGCAATATGAGTCACTTCTCTTTCATGCACAATGGAGAAAAAGAGAACACTTCCACAGTGTTCTCAGCACAAAAGGGTTCAAGCTCTCATCTTCTCCCCATTTTTGCAATGCTCCAGCCACCTGCCCTCAGCCAGAAGCACTCTCTACACTCCACAGCCCAGTGGAAAACCTCTCTGACTGGAACCAAAGCAGGGCAGCACAATCTGTAGTCCGGGGGTGAGAACACCTATTTAGGACAAGCAGGAAGAGGGGGCTGGGGGCTGATCCCTCTTCTGGTGACTGCTCATAATTTTTACACAGAGTGCTTTGCCCAAAGGCACTTTGAACTTGGATTAGTAACTGGGCCAAGATCTCTGCTGACCCAGGCTGCCTCAGTGACTGCACCACAGACATACTGTGTCTGTTCAGCCCAAGGAGCTGCAGGGGTTTTTAGCAGAATGACAGAGATGTAACTGGAGTGGACAATGCCCTCTGTGCTGCATACCTAGGGCACTTCAATGAGAAATGAAAGGTATGAATTTGATCTCTCTGAGGCTACAAAGAGCCCAAAGTTTCAGTCTTGCAAGCCTGGATGAGTGCTCTATCTGCTGAAATATTGTATAAATTTCAGAAGTCCCAATTTGGCCACTATACACTGTGCAGGCATCACATCAACCACACTTTAGCTGAGGAGGTGTAGACAAAACATCACTTCTCTCGAGGACCCCAAAGAGCCTTGGGTTTGAGATGGATCTGTGTCACAGAAAAAGCACTTCAGGAGCACAGGGACTGTACTGCAAAAATAGATTACAATCTGTTCGTGCTGGGCAAGGGATTTTAAAGTCCAATCGTATGCACTGAGAGTCCTGCATGTCACACAGTCACTACCCAATATTTCACAAAAAACAGCTCTCATTGTGATGTTTTAATGTTCCCCATCTTCCCAGGGAAGTTGTAACTTAAGAAAAGTATTTGTAAGTAGATGTCAGTATCTGCTTACACTACAGGCATTAAAGTAGGGAAAACCTTCCCACAAGTCTAGTGACTGAGCAACCCCCTCTGGAGCTGCTTCTTGGATAACTCCCACAAGTGTTTGCAGTGTTCTGGCTTTAGGATGGAAGTACATCTGAATTAAATTTTACCCGAGAACTGGTCAACAGATTTCGGGTATGGTTAGACCAGTGTCAGGACATACTAATACAGGGTGAACAATTAAAAATTCTCAAAGAATTTGCCTTGGTACGAGAAAGGAAAAAAAAAAAATATTAGGTATTTTCCTGGGGCTTTAGAACTCTCTTAGCCAGAGGGCATTGACAGTGCACACACTGCAGTGCCAATGGACAATATTGGCAATCTGTGAGGAATGTGCTTGGAAATGTGAAATGAAGACCTGGACAAAAGATGTATAGTCTTTTACCCTGTGGACAGGCAAATGCATCTCATAGTGACTTCTCAGTCAGATTGCTATTTTTTCCTACTGTGCATTCGGGACAAGAATCTCATTCTAAAAATCATTTTGAAATGCATTAGTCAACAAGAGACTTGGTACTTATGCCAAAAGAGCCAAGATCCCTCGTCTGGAGCTACAAGCAACAAATCTGCTAAATGTCCCTGACACGCAGTCCCTTGGTTTCATATAAAACCTCAGCTTATATTAATTCTGGGACTTCCTAAAACTGAAAAACATGAGAGGGGTTTCTCCAGAGACTTTGAGACACAGCAAATGACCCTTACTGCAGATAAGC
The DNA here is from genome assembly GCF_000691975.1 of Corvus brachyrhynchos. Classification (NCBI taxonomy): domain Eukaryota; kingdom Metazoa; phylum Chordata; class Aves; order Passeriformes; family Corvidae; genus Corvus; species Corvus brachyrhynchos. The sequence continues at coordinate 1,556,371 of NW_008236696.1, read as the reverse complement.
AATTCTTTCTTCTATGTGAACAAGTACCAGAAGGCTAATTAATCCTTAAGCATAATCATAACTCACCCAACCAAAAAAAGCAAGGTCAAACAATGAGTCTGTAAATCACTGAGAACTGTATATGATTATGTAATAGGTTGTCATTGCCTTGAGGCTTTACATTTCTGATTTCAGAGGCCTAGGTGAGGTGTCCTACAAAACATTACAGCATGTGCCAACCAAAGGAGATATATTCTCAAATCTGCATATTGCAAACCCAAATGGTTTTAATTTGTTAATTAATGACTTTCTCCCATTGAAAGTTAGTGATATTACATCTATTACTGTCACAAGAAAGCAAAGAAAATATGAAGGATAAAGGAGGAAAAATAACAATACTTTGTGATTTAAAATGAAACATCATCACCACCACCAACTGCTCTCTGAATCTGAATTGCTAAAACCATAAGATTACCAACAAGACTTGATGCAGGTAGAACAATGAAACCTAATTATTTCTCACAAAGCAGGCTATTCCATTTCAAATAGAGGAAATCTAAGAGCAATAAAGCCCATGCCATTAACAATTTGTCTGCACACATGGTTAGACTCACAGAGATAAAGAAGCCTCTGAATTTAATGATGAATCCCATATTTCTGGCCGGGCTCAATACTCTCTACTAATTATATTGAAAGACCTTGTGGTAGTTAAAGGTATTTAGATGACAAAATATGGCACTGTCTCCATAGATTTACTATTAACACTTGGCATTTATTATTGGGTGTTAAACTACACTGTGAATTAATACTGGCATTTAGGGTTATTTCTTTTGTTTAAATGTTAAAAAAGTAATTCTGGAGAGCCAGAGGACAGTACTTTATGACTGTTTGCTATTTAGTAACCCCAAAATATGAGCTGCATACACAGCTTATATGAATATGTTTAGCTCATATACATACCTAAGGCATCACATGTTGCCCTAAATTAAAATTCAACCAAGTTACCAAAGAAACTTGGGGAAAGAAAATTAAGTGCTTCAGGACAATGAACTGAGAACCTGACATATGCTCTTAGCAATACCAGGAACAAGCATCATTATACTAGATATAAAAGATGATCACAAAACAGAAAAAAAACCCCATGACACATTTAAATAAGTAATATTCCAACGGCAGCTAAAATGTTAAATATTTCCTTTATATAGAGTGCTTGGAACTGGCCACAGAAACATTATTTACTGAACCTGCTATGAATAAATATCTTGTGTTCTACCATTTGACTTGCAGTAGTTATTTCTTCCTTTCAGTTCTGGAAAAGATACAAAACAAGGTCTTTCTCTTAAAACAAAACAAAAAACTCCATAGCTTAATTACAAATCTAATGACTACAGGAGCAAAAAACCAAAGTTTTAGTCTGTGGAAAAAATATTTTCAATATCTAATTTACATTGATGAAAGTGCCTCTCAGATACAGTCTGCCTTAAGAGTTTTTTATCAAACCAATCATATACATTCTACTGATTTTTCTGCAGTTGCTAATATAGATTTGTTTCCTGGCACACAGCGTATATCCTTGTGCTCGGTGTCTGGTATTTTAAACCTCTTGAGAAGTGCAAACACCCACTTGGAACAATGCTCTTCACTCGATGCCTGTATACACTACACACACATACACGCCCATGCAGACACAGCCCAAAACTCCCTCTCTTTGTGTCTTCCCTGCTAAGGATGTTCAGAAATCTCTCTGTCATTTGTGGATGGCTGAAGCTGGTTTCTAATTTGCAAAAGCTGACAATTTTGCTCACAACCAACAGCTCGTTCCCAGAATGCCTTGTGGGAGGGAAAACATGCCCAGCACTGTTAAAATGGCACCTACAGGGGCACAAGTATTTTTACCAACTTCACAAAATTTGACACTCTTCAACTGCAAGTAAAACAAAAAACATGAACAATTTAACAGAAATGAATCACTGTGTTTTGGGACTACATCTATCTCTGTACTCCCCATGCAAAATTGTCACGGAGACAAAAGAAACAGATTTTGATAACTCTAATTAGGAAAAAAATAATTTCAATGGTGGAAAGATTACAGCAGCTCCTTCTAACCACAGAATAAGGTAAAAAGCTAGTCATGTGTGAATTATGAATTTGATTGACCATCAAATTGTACTATCAAGTGATAGTACAACCCTGCTACAAAAAGCTGTGCTGTTCTTGAAGCATCTGGTACTGACCACAGCAAGAGGCTGTATCATCTCTTCTATAGCTCTTCTGGGCCTGCTCCTTGACCTCCACAGTTACACCTTTGAAAATCTATCTATAAATATAATAATTGGTGCTACCAGCATAATTTGCACATGTTGATATACTGATATGCATAAACAATAGTACCTCTGTATTTTCCAAGACCATCTTCTATTCAGCTGCTTTGCAGTTATTCAAGGTTGCAATCTACTTCATATTTTGTACTTTTTCTCAGAAATGAAATTAAAAATTAAATATTACAGCACCATTTGCAAGAGTGTATTTTAATCTGTTGGTTTTACTGAATTTCACATGAAAGAAACAGTATAAAAAATACTGTAATAAATACCAAGGCACTAAATTAATGGGTGTCAGTGGATAGCCTGGACTGCTGCTGAAAGTGCCTCCCAAACAGGATCCCTGTCATAAAACTCAGCAGTCCCACTAAGACTGGCAGGTCAAATCCCAGTGTAAACCCAGCCTTACTAGGAATGATTTCCAGGCAATGCACAGGCAAATCAAGGCAGGAATGTTTACAATATTCCAATCTGACTCTCAAGGGAGGAATTCTGCAGGTTCACTAATGGTCATTGCTGACTTCAACCAATTCAGGGCAGAAATCTCAAGTATTAATTAAACTCCAAATCACAAAACTTGATCTGCTGTTGCCTAAATGCTTTCCTGACATTTCCTTCTAAACAGGTGCCAGCATAAAGCTCAAATGACATTCCCTGGGTGTTACTTGAAACATCTGTATTATTCTAGGGATTCATTTCAGCATACCAGAGGAAAAGGCCTCCAATAAAGTGTAAAATATCTTCATGCCCCTCTTTCCATCACCATTCCCAGCAGTACTGACCCATTGCCAGTGGGTGGAAGATCGCCTGGCTCCACAAAGGCTGCTCTACTTCCACATCTGTCATCCAAAGGGTGTCAGGGAAAGCAGACTCTCCATGTGAACACCCTCCTCTGCTGCAGGAGCCTTTGACTCACAGAGCTCGGTGCAGACTGCTGCCAGATTGCTGTATTAGCTGCTCAGGGTTTTTTCAAACATTTACATGACAAGATGAGACAGACAAACGGATCCTCGTCCCGATGCTGCGAATCATCACTCATTGCCAGCAGCGCATCCACTCAGCTCACATTCTTAAAGGCACATTAAGCAAAATTTATGTTTTGTTACTGTACAGCCCAAATGGCAATCCTGGTTTATTGGCAATAACTCATCACCTGTGTCTCACTTACAAAGTACCTCACAAAAGGAGCTGACACACAATGATTTAAAATTGACAGAAGCCAAAGAGGAATCAAGTAAATTTTCCTCCTTGTTGAAGTTGGAAGACATAAATGACAAACAATCCTAATTCATTTACTAGATTTCTTCCTCTTCCCTATGGGGGTATTTAAACACTTTCCCACATCAACTATGTCTTTCATTGTTGCATTTAATAGATAGAAATTCTTTATCATTATTTAAAGTAAATTCACTTTTAACAAAATCTTTCCACTGATCGCATCACATGTGTTGGACAGTTTGCTTTGCAATCCAAGCATGGGATTGCTTGATTACACTGTGAATTAAAACCTGGGTACAAAAGTCACCCAATTCTCTTCACAGATGTTATTCAGCAAAGCACAAATTGAAGACATGTTTCTAAATCTTCCAATAAGAGTCTAAATCATAATGAGTCGTTATCAGCTACAATTAATTCATGGATTCAGCTCACTCACATCCATGTGTGCACCCTTCTGAGCAAGGAACCTGAAGGGCCACTACCCAAAGAACTCACAATCACTGATTTACACCAAGTTGTGCATGGAAATGCTTTAAATAAAATCCAAAAGAAAATGTCATTACTCTCAGCCTTCTCAGCACCTTCCATTGCCCCTGGTGTCCAAATTGTTTTCAGTCAGTTCAGCACATCTCTAGTGTATAATTTGTTTTATTCAGTGGAATTTCCTGTCATGTCTTGTCACATCAGTCCCACAATGGCTCACAGCCTTTAAGAGATACAGAACAGTCTACAGTAAGGGGAAAGTGTCAGACAACACTACAGTCAGAGCTCACTCAATGCAAAGGGAAACATTTTTATGGAAAAACTATCCCTGAACTCCACAAAAATGCAAACTTCAAGAGATGGAGAGATTATTTTGTATTGCAAAGAAAAATGAAATGTGTAGCAAGAGTTCTTTACATCAAAATAGAAAGCAAAAGGTATTTTATGTATAGCCCATTTGGGAGAAATGGAGAAAAATACAGTGTAGGCTTCTCAGACTTATATTTAATGCAGAAATCAAAGTGCATGCAGAGGTTTTAGCTTGCTTTTGGCTCAGTGTAAGTGAAAAAGGTAAATTCCTGGTCAAACAGTGCTACTGTCATCTGCATTCCACCTTCCCCGCTTCTTCTGGGGTATCTCACATTTCAAGCTGAAAACATGTTCAATTTGTTGAACAATTTAACAATCAACTAGTGAGATACTTTCCATTTCCTCAGAAATTATAGAATCATTTCCTAGGATAGGAAAAAAATTGGTCTTCAGTCTGCAACAGCAACACAGCCTAATAACTTGAGTTTATCTAGGCTAGAAACGGCAGCTTTATGCCACAGGATTGATTGGGTGAAGGTCTGTGGACAGAAAATCAAATTGGATTATGATGTTTCCTTCTGATCTTTTACAGTATGAATTTGTGATTCAATCCTCAGCTTTGGTTTGCACATGATGTTAGGCTGAAAACCATTTATATTTTTATTAACACCACTGGTCTGTGTCTTTCCTCCTTATTGGTAAAGCTCCTCTAGCAGCACTGGAATTTCAGCAAGGAAATGTGATACACAGTTTTTCAGGGGTTACCTTGATCCTGAAGGAACACTTTGGAAGAGCCTTTGCCATGCTGAGTTAAATACATTTGTGCTGCTAATTCATGCTCAGCTCAGTAAGAGAGGATTCAGTCAATAATTTAGGAATATGAAACCTGATGAAAACCTGATCTCAGACACAGCCAGCCAGTTTGTGATAAAGCTTACAAGAAACTCCAGCAGTTATTTAAGGGACAGAAACAGGCATTAGTTCCATGATGCTCTGCATTCAAACAGCATGGGGGAATAGGATACAATACCAAAAAAATGACAAGCTTGGGAGTTTACACAGCAGGTAGAAAGAATTCAAACACTTGGATAAAGAAGGAGTCTGATGTGAGGTGTCCCTCTGTTCAGAGAAGAATGGAGGGCCATGAGACATAGAGGAACCAGAAATAAGCTTACAGAAGATAAGGTGAGGCTGGGCTCAAGCTAATGAATAAACAGGGGGTTATGTCACTGTGAGAGACATTAAGAGCCCAGCAGAGGACTGTGAAGCATGGTCAGATTCCAGAGAAGTTGTAAAGGAAAAAAACCAGATTTGATTTGGCAAGTCTGACCACGGGAAAGAAGAGGAAGATTTGAGCACAACCCAAGGTTGAAAACAATATGATAAACATGCTAGAAAGTGCTGACCTCAGTGCTGTGTCAGGTTCTTCCATTAGCTGAAATACAGCCCTGGCATTAAAGGAGTCCCAATTTTCCCAATTAGAAGTCCAAGGCTGTAAAAAATGCTTGCTAAGAAAATGTAGGTTTTTTGGTGAAGAAAAACAATTTCAGTCTCATAAAATCCCAGAGTTATTTTAAAAAATATTCACAAATGTTCTGGCAAAGCAGGAGATACAACACCCTGGGATTCTCATCCAGAATTCAGTTTCAAACAGTGGCACAGCTGGGTTAGGTTTTTTCAGGATCCATCTTACAAGGCACCAGTTAACCTCCTGTGGGCATACACAGTTCCAAATGAAACACACACCGAATCACCCAGAACATGACAAGATCATTTGGCACTTTTCGTAAGCCATCAAAGGAGGAGGGAAAAAACCACAACAAAATAAATCTCCCTGCCTCCACCCCAGGCATCTGAACACGGCTGTTCTTGGACACTGTCCCAAAGAAGGGCATATGCCAAGGGAGCTCTGAGCTCTGGAGTGAGATCCAGCCGGGCAGAATTATCCCAGATTTACATTTCTTTAATTCCTGCTCTAAAGCAAGGTGATGTAGAATTCCCACTGGGCACCACGAGGAGGGAGGGAGTGGGACACAAGTCAGGATCCATTTGCTTTAAAGAACAGGCACATTTTCTTGGTGGCATCCCCAGGTTAAAAAGCATCTTGTTCGAGGTTGCTTTTAAACTGAGGCAGCACCACCAACAAGCGCAAACTTCCCCTGCTGGGACAGCTTGCTTATTCCATTTTGCTGGGATAATTAGTTTTGAGCTACTCTAACTATTAAAAAAAAAAAAAAAATCATATTCTCTGCTTTATTTTCATAAATTTCAGTAACTCATGCCTGTCAGGTTCACCAGACCTGGGAATATGCAGTGCTCGCATATCAAAAAATATTGAGTGATTGTGTCAACACAGTTTACTAATTTAGCCATTTCTGTCCCCATATCTCTACAGAGCTCTTTTGGCTGCCTGCTGTAATTAGTGGCTGTCAAATGCATCACACTTTGTCTATATCTAGTGTCACATTAACAGCAACTTATTTTAATTGATTCTTGATCAAAAAGATCACTGGAGATCCCACACATCATCTTTTGTTATGCGCATGCTGTAAGCTATTGGACAACCCTGCTGGGATAGAAAGATGACCTTTTGGATGCTTGAGTAATGATGGCTGACACGTTTGTTAAATCTGCTGGCACTGAACTGCATGATATACTATTCAAATGGCAACACAATTTGCTGTATGACATTAATTCTCCATCATTGCACATCATTCTATAGATCCTTGGCATTTCATCCCAAATTTACCTTCAGAATATTAAAAAAATATCTATCTATAAAAGAGTAGGGTGCTCAACCTAATGAGGAAATGCTGTCTTCATAACATTGTTTATATACTACTTCATTATTCATTTTTTATAGGCACCTTATTAAAATTGGAAAACAGAGGCAGAAAGACTATAAAAAAAAGCTCCATAACGATAGTGCACATTTCATTTTTCTGTGCCAATTCCTTTAAAGCACTGAAACACTAGAGAATACTGTTTGTCAAAACTGACTACAACAAATCATTTTCACATTTAAAATTTCATCTCCCCTCTTTGCTTAAGGAATGAAACACTCAAAATATTTAGTGCAAAATAAGAAGACCTATTACTCAGAGTTATGGCTGGCCGAGGTCTACTCTTCATTACATCCCATATGACCAACAGGACAGCTGCAGGGAATTGCATTAAGAAAATGAACGACTGCAGTATAAAATGCACATCTGAAGAGTATGTTCCTTGCACACAGGTCTTTAGAGTCTTGCATCTACAGAGAGCTAATGGTCTGTGAGTAAGTTAGTGCCATGAACATCTTCTACATCATATTACCCCAGGGAGACCTTAGACCTATAACTTCAGCACATGAAAGATGTATTAAATGTGTTCTGACCATTGACTGTCAGGTTTATACTTGTCAAAACCGCCTTACACACCAAGAAATTATAGATGATGTTTTGATCCTGATGATGCTCAAGCAGAAATTGCCTTTCCTTGGTCTTCTCTTCTTTGAGAAATGTGACTCATACCAAGAGCATCCACTGTCATCACTGAGGGAAGGAAAAGTATTTTTTGCCTTTTATGTGTTACTAATTATTCAACTTATTTTCATGTTGGGTAAAAACCCTTTTCTATCAGTGTATTGACTGCCACATGCCAAGTACCTTATCCCATTATTAATAAGACTGTGCACTATTTTTCCATGTGTGATAACTTGTGAAGAATTAACTGAGATTTTCCATTGAATTTTAACTGGTAAAATAATTTTGTAGTGTATGTATTGTAGCTCCTGTTACTCAGCTAATGGGAAGGTAAATGGCAATGCATGACTGGGAGAACAAAAGAAGAAAAAGCTATAAGGAGTGAAGAAAGTGAAAGAAACAGGTAGCACATTTTCAGGAGAGAGAATCGCGTCAGGTTTCTTTTATTTTGAGGTAGCAATGGGAAGAAATGCACATGCATGCAGGAAAAGCTAAACACATTTAAATGTACTTTTATAAGGCTGAGCACTAAACAAGCCTCTGCTGAAAGTGGAGTGTTCAGTAACGAAATGTGCGCCTCTATCTTCTCTGCATCTTGTTGAGGAAATGCAAGAAACAACCAACCAAAACCTCCATCTACAGTGGTACAAATACAACTAAATTCCTTATGGAAAGCATAAGTTCAGGTTTCATCTGACCCTGCAGGTCCCAGCAGGGAGGGTGACAGCAGTGGTGCCTCGGCTGGGGGGTGGTGGCAGAAGCTGTGCAGAACAGGTGGGACAGGTCAAACCACACTGGAAAACCCCCTTGCACAAAGGCTCCTGCTCCCTCTGGTGCCGATAGCCAAGGGCATTGCCTGGTGAAGATATCTGGGTACTTCTTTGGGTTACCGGAGGTTTGGATCACCAGAACTTTTGCCCTACTGAAAAAGTTCAGAAAGGAGCACTGCTGCCTTGATGTGTCCCAGCTCAATGCTCAAATTCAGGGACTGTATCCTGGGATTGTTCACTGTCTCTCCACTGACGCTGCCAATGAAGTCATTGACTAACAGCAATTTCAGCTGTAGAGCATAAAGCAAAGAACACAAGACAAAGATGACCTTCCATTTATCCACAGGCCATCAGAAAGTCCTGGATAAGTAAATCAGAGAGAATTCACCTTGTGAACTCAGATGCCAAATCTTCCTATCCCAAGAGCAATTTTTCTCTTTACAAAACTACCCATCCTGCTAGAAATATTGATGAAAGATTGGGAATCAAAAGTTCTTTACAACAATACCAAGATAACAGCCCTGAAGTTCATTACTGGTTTTAGGACATAGCTTGTTTTATAGAAAAATTGTGGAAAGGTGCCAATTAATATTCATCAAGTCATCAATCTTCTTCCATTCTCTTTTTAAAGCTGGAACACCAACACAAAGTCTCTGTGTTACCTTGCCAAAAGCAAAAAATCTTGTCTTTTCGTCTATTTCCTCACATATAAAGTGTTACTCAGTACACAAAACACTTTCTCTGAACTCTGTCATCTTTAAAAATGAAAAATTTATGTGACTTCGTACAACTTTATCTGGTGACAGCTCGGTTCATACCATTGATCAAATTTGGTAGGAAAAAAGCACAACTAACAACAAACTATAGTTGGTTTGACTAAAATAGTTAAACCAACAATAATTATATTTATCCAAAATGCCTAAATACTTCCTGAATGGGATATCACAGTTTGTTATTTTATAACTATGGATCACTTTGTATCAGTGACATGTTTAGCAAATACCATCCTTCAGGTATCCCAGTGCAGCAGGTTGTCCAAGTGAACATCAAGGCAGAGAAATTCATATATAATTACTTAATTTTACCAAAGTGGGAAGAATTAACCAGTTTTAATTAAGAATTAATGAGAATTAAATGCTTAAATTCAACTAATGTAAAGCTTTGGCTACCTGAGCACATTTGTAGACTTTTACCAAAAGGAAATAGGAAGAACTAAACACACAAAAAAAAATAGATGAATTTTCCTCTTTACCCTTTTTTAGACTCCTTCAGCTACTAAGACCACTCTCACTAAGTAGTTTAAAAGCACTGGCTGTGGGAGCAAAGCAATTCTGCAGCTTTGCTTACTTAGTATTCTCTCAGAAAGCATTAAGAGGTAGTTGAAATCCTTGCCAAGAAACATGCTATGAAAGAAAATTTTCCTTAATTTTTTCAGAGCCTCATCCAAAGCCAAAGCAAAGGAAGGCAGGTGAGGATGGAAGTGATAAATTAAGGTTCCCTTCCCCAGATGTGTTTCCCTGCCAATGCCATTGGCTGCAATGATCCCAGGTACTGCTAAGGAAGTACAGGAGCTACAGAAAGAACGTAACAGGATGGTACCAAAAATCAAGGAACACTAAGCAATCCATTTCCCCACCACACACCTCCACACTCTGCTTTTGGGATGCTGCTTCAGCTATTACAGTGCCACTGAATTTAAATTTAATAAAAAAAAAAGAGAGAGAAAGAAGGAACAGGTGCTGATCTTCCTTCTCTGTGAGGAAACATGACACAGCAGAGTCTCGTATTAAATCCTTTATCTTCATGCTAAGGTCTTCTGACATTTTAAATATCAGCCATAGTGATTAACATCTCTCCTTAAAGCCAGAAGCTAAAATCCGCCAGCCCGCCACACGCAGTGACACCTTTAAACACTCACACACTTCAGCAGTTACTAATTTTCCAATCCAGTACGTGGTTATGACATTTTGACAAGTTTGCAAAGGATTTGCTAAACTACTTATTACTCCTATGTATAAAAAGTATGCTTTTTTGCAATACCTTTCAAAACTAACTTCTGAGTACATTTTATATGTGATCTTCCGAAGTAGCTTTCCCATTGCTCTGCTTTCATGTGCCAAAGGAGCCTAATGGCTCTCACAGTATCCAGGTGACTTACAAAACCTAATTACTTCAGCATTCTTTTTTGTGAAAGCAAGCTATTTTCTGTCTGAGCTCTCTTAAGCAATACAGTTATTGGGCAAATGGATGCATCAAGGATTTGCAAAGACATTTGTGGTGACTTTAAGTAGATACCACCAGAGCTATCCAATGCTTCATGCAGAACAGCAATATGGCCTGGAGCTGCTTTGTACTTGATAGATGTCTCTGTCACACAAATACCACCATAAAAAAAGGGCACTGCTGGGGGTGTTTTAATGAAAAGGTAAAGACACAGTAATTGAAAAAATCCTTGGAGGTGAATTCAGGGAAGAGTAGAGTGAGAAGGCTGAGCGAGGAAGCTGTCAGAGGTTTTTTTGTGCGGGTTCATGGGGAACGTGAGAACCTCAGTCCAATATTATTGGCAACTACTAAATTAGTTATAGAAAACAGACTGTAATCTGATTGACTCAGAGCTCCTATAGACTGCCTATATAATTCTTTCCTCCTGAAGTTCTCCTGGGTCAAATGATTGCTTTCCCATTATCAGGATAACGACAGGATGTTCTATGGATCTGATAATAATCTGAGAAGAATCTAAGAAGCTCTTTATTATCTTGAAGGTAAAGTAGGTCATGTGTTGGCTCTGGTACAAACTGCAGGCTGATTTTTAATAAAACAACAGTGAAAACTAGAATCACTCACAGTGGGGCAGCATCCAGCACGTAGGGCTAGCTAAAATGTTGGGAGTGTAATTATTATGCCATGCTAAGATAGACTCAACAGTGCACAAACATCACATTTCCCCAGCAGATTTTACAAACTATTTGAGCTTGCAATGAGGTAGGAGAAACAGATATTAAAAACGACCTTCCAAAAGGCACAGAGTGGATCAAAAGCACTGGGAAACGAGGATGGCACTCATTTAAGCTCAGCTCAGAGGGCCACTTACTGACTGGGCAATATTTGAGCCCCGAGTCGAGCCCAGGTATATGTAGGGTTAATACAATAGGTGAAATGTTGTCTGAGATGTATTCAAATGCAATCCATTGTGATCCCAGCCCTTAAATTTTCAGGAAGGGAGCATCATATGTATGTATTATTGCGAGTTTGATTTCTTCTCAAATGTATACCAAAACATGTTCAGCTATTCCAGTTCATAGCTGTGATGCAAGATCCTAAATTTCAAGAGTTTCCCATTCTCTCTTGCTGTCTGTCAAAGAAATGAGCTTGGTTATTCCAAAATAACCAGCACCAATAAGAATAAAATCTAATATAATATTGGTAAAATATACCAATACATTAAGCAAGACAAATGTAACAGTCATTGTACAAAGTGCAAGGCATATATAAATTGCATTATGATTGTGGAAATAATGCATTTATAAATTACAGAGTGGAAATTCTGGTTTTTGTTTACTTTTTACAAGGTATTTTAACTAAAAATCATTTTAAAAAAACACGCATCACATTTTTCAAGCTACATTTTTCATTTATAGAGTTTATCTTGTTCCTTTGCACAGCAGAGGAATGGCAGGCTTAGCCCATACAGTAGCTATGAAGCAGCTACAAGAGGAAGAGGTATTGGATTGTGAAAATACAAAGATATAATTATAGAACTATGATTCTGACATGACTGATGTATTAACCATGTCCCCACAGCTGGACAGGAATTTCCTGGTAGACAGAGACAATCCAAGAGTAATTGAATGGAAGTGTCCCAACCCAATCCTGACACAAGCTGTTCTCAAAAGCACTAATCCACGTAGTGCCAAGGAAGTCACTGGGCCTGTGCCCACAGGCTTTCACTTTGTACCTTGGCATTTTTAATAGCAGCTTATTGATTTTTGTATAGCTACGAGATCAGACATACAGGGCTTTTTATAACACCGAGTACAATCATTTTGAAAACTATCCAAGACTCTTCCAGGAGAAGGACTGTAAGAAACAAGTCAAATAAGAGACGGGCTTGGTCTAAACACGCTCACCACTGGCAAGAGGAGGAGATTGTTGTTTTATTTGTTCTAACCCAATTCCAACCCGCTTCCCCGGCAGGCTCCGGTTGTCACTCCCAGGAATACTCCCGGCTGCCATCTCGTGTTTTGTTTCCACATTGCAACCCTGGGTAGCGGAATAGTCTCTGCACGTCAAGCTTATCCTTGTGTTTGACTAAATGCGATAAAAAAAAAAAAAAAAATCAGAGAACAACAGTGCTAAACTGTTGCTTTATGCTCACCAAAATGAAACTTGGAGCCTTTCCAGCACCAATTCTTGGCCATTGCCAGTACATGTAACAGTATACACCATGTCTTCTGTAATATAAAATAATTACAGCTGACCTTATTCATTTTGGTCCAAGGTTTAACTCTCTCCCATCTGAATCTTTTTAAATCCGACTTAAAAGACACACACACAAAAAAAGAGTCTGATATCCTTAAACATAATTCCTGTCCATGACATTCTCCTGCTACACTTCAAACAAGGCTTTTGTAGTGTCTTTTATTCATTTAAGGCTCTGCTGTCTGGCTTGAAGGCCAAGCTACACATAGAGTTTGGCAGGCACATTGTCATGCTCCTGCATCCAGAAAAGAGTAGTGATTTCACTTTTTCCCTATATAAATAGAAAAATGCTCCTATATTTTTGCACTTCCCTTTAAAGGCAGTATTGTTCTAAAAATAAAGGTCAGAGATGTCAGGTAGAATTACATTTAGAGAGACAGCACTAGGCCTGATATCCCTGTTTCCTTTTACACTGGATTCAATGGAATTTTGTGCACTTAAAGAAGACAAAATTGAGCCTTTTATTATGGCCACATTATGAGCTTCTTTCTCACCTCACTGAATAAGCTACTCAATGGAATAGTTCCATTGACTCTAATGAAGCTATTCCAATACAGAGCTAAAAGAGCAGCTGAGTCAACCTGAAATGCCTCCAAAGGCTCCTGATTGCTGCACAGGAGGGGACCGAGACACAGAAGGAAAAATTCTCCCAGTTTCACATCGCTGCTTACTCTGTGTCACTGCTCTGAGGGCAGAATGATTGAAAAGTTCAGTGCCAGGTCCCAGAGCTCAAGGAACAGGGATCCTGTGATGGATCAGGACCTGAAACAGGAACATCTCGCAGCTTGTTAGACACTGCAGGGTGTCCAGGATATCTGCAGAGACTGGTAGAGCACACAGGATGTGGGGGAGGTCTGTGTCCCTCTGGAGAGCATCCAGGAAGGCAGCACAGCCCAAATCTGCAGGGGGTGACAATAGGTACCCCAAGCATCCCTGCCCTTTCCCTAATGAACACCCATGAGCAGCTTCATATTGTGCAGCTCACCCAGCAACAGGCCAGTAAATGGCACAGATTTACACACCAGAGAAAGGAACACACCACAGTTTGGGTACCCAGGTACATTTTTCACAGCTAATACCACCTTGATCTCTGTTTTTGTTTGTGGATGCGTGTGTGATTTATCACAGTCTGGCCTCAGGATTGTAGAAAATTTGTGTCGTAAGTAGGAGGAGTAAAAGGGAAATGAAACTGTTCTGTGACAGACAACAAGCAAAGCACAGGCAAGAGAAATGATTGCTGGTTGCACTGTGTTTAAATCCCAAGGGCAGAAAGAAAGTGCAAGACCTCACTCAGCTACTGACATAGACAATAATTTCTAATTATCAGAAATTGCTCATATGTGATTAGCATAGACCTGACAAATGACCATATGCTTATACCATTAATTCTGATTTTTTTCTCCCAAAGCATCTGCATAGGAATGACATATTCTCATTGCTTCACAGGTAAACATTTTTTCATTAAAAAGGTTGTGGATAAATATAATTACCTTGATGTACAGTCTCCTGTTTTACAATTTATGCAGGTACATAAATATTGTGAATCACTGTACGTAATCTCTCTTAACAGAAATTCCTTAGAATGAAAGTGAAGTTTAACAATGTAGATCATCAACACTAAGAAACTGATAATTCAGGAACTAAAGAAATGGGTGCAGCAATGGAAAATGATCATACTAAACCTTTTTTTTCCCCAAATCTAGCTGGAATATAGTCTATGGAATCCAGCTGGAATATAGAGTCTATGCCTGTACTTTTGAAACACATGAAATTTTCAAGGGAAAAAATGGGTAGGAATTGAAGGCAAGTATAACCTGTAAATAATATATTCCCATTGCTCTAATTAAGAGTGACTTGCTGCTCACAGACCATTTCAAGAGCTTGTACAGGGCAATATAAAATACAGCTTAAGTGACTGGCCACAGGAGCAGCAAAAGCAGGGATAATAGCTACATTACAGTATTTTACCATAGTACAGCAGTCACAACACCTAGAGCCCGGCCAGGAGATTATTTTAGGTCTGTAGCATTTAAACTTTCTGTTTTGCTTTGCAAAACACCCCAAATTCTTGCTTATATATCGAAATACTGCCACAGCTCCCTCTGTGGCAGAAGCTGAGCACCCAAGGAAAATTCCATTTCACCAGGTGTGTTACAACTGCAATAGATATCCTGGCTGAGGTGAGACAAATCTCCCATTTCCTGACAGATCTTTCCCTGGTTTTGCCAGGTTTCTGCATTGAATACCCGTCTCTCTCCCAAGGCTTGTGCAGTTGATACAAATGGCTAGCACACTGTTCTCAGAGTACCTCCTGCCACGTTGGGTTCCAACGTAACGTCTTTCGAACACTGCAGTAATTCCATTTGCAGAGCTTTACGAGTTTAAATGCAACTCTATTCCTGCAGAGAGTTACCCTAACTATTTCCTACAGCACAGGAACTGTAAGGTCACAGAGTGACTGAGCCTACCCTTGTTTCATAAGCAGCTTCCTTCAACAGCTGTAATATCTGGGACGAGTGTTCGGAGAGTGTCATTTGGCCTCACTGAGTGATTCATTGTATACTGGAAAACTGCTCTGCGTTCTTCTGGATGCCTTTGCAGCATAGCCAGGACAAAGCCCCATTTAGCTGGAAGCCCAGCATAGTGGCTCATTATTCACCTGCCACAGCAGTCACAATATTGTGACGGCTTCCAGACAATGGTGGAAATTTCTACCTACTTATTTACAGGCACACACTCCATTTTCTACCTTTTTTTATCCTGAGAAACAGACACTGCATACAGACAGAGAGTAGGGAAATGGGAGCCCTTAATTTTCGTGTAATGAAAGAATAACTAATTGCCATAGTGCTCTGTGAACTGCCACTGGATGCTCCAGGCTCTCTGGTCCTGCCTCTGCACCAATAAGAGGATCTTCAGAAAGGGAACAGGGAGGGAGGAGGAGAAGGGAGGCAAGAGATGTAAACAAGCTACTCAGCCATCTCTAACCTGTCATTTGGCCTGAGCCCAGTGCCCCCGTGGTGCTCTGCCAGCCTTGGAGAGCTCTGCATCCTCCCTGAAACCCACTGTGGCTGTGCGGGGTGGGAACCACCACAGAGCCCCCCTGCTTCTCCCCCAGTCCAACCACTCGCAGGGTCAGCCACAGCTGCTTTCTCTGCACTGAAGAAAGTGCCCTCAAAGCCAGCTCGTGCAGGAGAACTAACCCACATCTGTTTCTTGCATCCAGTGCTGTAGCTTTTGCTGTTTGATTTTGGGATAAACTGAGTTTAAATGCCACGCTGAAGTAAACACACTCACTCCAAAAGCGCTGAGTTTAACAGCTGGGGTTTTCTTAAAGTGTATTTTTTCTCAGGGCAGCAATAATTCAATAAAACTAAGAGATGGCTTTAGCAGTTTTCCTCTCAGATGTGTGTCCTGTAATACACTGCTGCACAGGCATATCCTCAGTGTTCTTATGAAGGCTTTTAGCGGAGAAAGATTTCTACCTCAGCAGGGAGGTAAACAGTATCAGCAGGCTCTACAGCAATACCCTAAATGGCACCTCCATTTAATTTCTACATAGTCTTCCAGCACTTTTTGTCTTTGTTTTGGTTGCCACCTCCTCTTTCGTCAAACTCATCACTGTCACATTTGCAGAAGGCGCCTATTACGCTGCAGCCTGTATTCTAGTTACACTCTCTTACTGCCTTCCTGTGCTGGAAAAATCATAAAAAGGTATTTGGGAAACAAATGCTTCAAAAAAACATGCTGCATCCCTGTGGAGATTGCCACCTACTTCCTATTAAGCCCAAGATTGCCATATGTTTTAAGGGCTTTTAACCTCCTTTCTCTCTCGTGCAGTTCTGTGGTTGAAGTGGCGCTGCTGGCTCTGCTGCCGTGCTTTTTGCTGAGGGGAAGGGAAGAAGGGGAGTGAGAGGAGGAAGGGATGGAGATTTTACAGCCAAAGGCGGATTCCTGACTAATAGAACCTGCAATATGAGCAACTGCTTCTCTGGCTAAGTTGAGAGGGAAGTATTCTCTGCCATAAACCTGTCCACACATGGACTCACGCAGTCACACCTCCCTTTAACAGGGGTGTCCCTGCTCCAGGCCAGAGACTCCTGAAAATGTAATGATCCATTTAAAAATCTCTGGGAGAAAAGTGTATGCACTTTCCCTTCTGTGCCATCCCAAAAAGCTGGAAGAAACCCAAGGGCCATCATGGGCTGAGGAGAAGTGCAGGCTGTACCCTTGCAGTGACAGATTATCACTGTCACACTAATGCTCAAGACATATTTGTTTGTAAATCACAGCCCTCGCTATATTTCATGTCATTTTTCAAGCCTCATGAAGCCCAAGCTACATGAAAATTTCAGCTTTTATATTTCTAAGCTTTGTGATTGCTGAAAACACCTTGCAAAGGTGAAGCCAAAAATTTGGGAAAGAGGCAAATGAAAGTATCCGTGTTTTTTTCTCTAATCTCAAATACAGGGCAAGGTGAGAACACCAAGTAATTTCCAATTTTCTATTCTCATAAAGGAGGAAAAAGTCAATTTTTAGTGTATTTTCCTTTAATTACTATGAATAACATCTGCATAACTCTTGTCATCCTGATACATAATTACCATCACAATAAAATCCCACAAGCATTGAAATAATACAGGTATTATGGCCCTTGGCATGTTTATGTCATGTGAGCACCAATATATGCATTAGCTACAATGCTAATTAGAATTTGGGCTGCTGTACTGTCTGATACCTTAAAGCTTTGTACCAGACTAATGCTTAATTGTGGAAGATCAAGCAGATAATTATTATTGTGACTTTCTTAATCCAATGTTAATATAATCTGTAAAGGAAATTACAGAGCTCCCCCCAGTACACCACCCAGAATTTAAATGAACATACAGAACCATTCAGGCAACAACTAACACAGGAAAATTATGGATTTTTTTGAAAGAAGCAGCCTAGATTTTACCTTTGGAATATAAATAATGCAAATCAGCATATTTAAAAACTGAGTTTCTGCAGTGAGAAACATGATAGATCCTACCAAACTACTACTACTAAGAAATCTACAGAATTTAATAGTTTACTATGTCACTTTAAAGGCTTTTTAAAAATACCCTTCTGGTCCTACTACAGCAGATATCTTTTCTCTGTTAATCACATAAACTCTCAAGTAAATCCCTTTGATTTCAAAGGGATGAAGATTTCACTCTCTTTTTGCAGTGGTTTACAGGAGTTTTTCTGAAAGCCACCATTTCCATGTGAACAAGCATTTTCCTTTTCTCTCTCAGAAGTATCTCCTGTTAGATTTTCCATGTGCTTATCAGATTTATAGGACCTACGGGGACTCTTTGTCTGTATTAATCTCCAGAAACTGCATTAAAATAACATTAAGGTTGCTGAGTCAAAGACTGGGAGGTTAGGAAACACCAGAATTAAGTTAAACTAATCTAATTTAGCTCCTTATGCAAATGCCTTATGAAACAATCTGCAGTCATATAACCTGCCCCCATCTACCCCACGCCTACTTTGGAGCAAGGGGGAACCTGGATCCTCCAGAAAACAGCTGCCACAACTTTCTTTACAAGAAAAAATAGTGCAGATCTGCCTTCTCTTGGCAAACAGCTCCAAGGTCTCCACCGAGCTGTCCCACAAAATCCAGCCACCTTGGACGGTTTTAATCGCTCAAAATGGAATCAAGAAATAAGGAAAAAAAGGAGATGAGTAAAGCAAGGCTGCTACAGGAATCCCTACTGTCAGCACCTGTAATAAACCTGGGGAGAAGCTGAGTGCCATCACAGGAGCCGTGGGCACCACGTGGGACCAGCTGGCGCATGGAGGTGCAGTGGGATGAGATGTTCCTGACCTGCCATGAGTGAAAACTACCCCACAAAGCACCCTTGGATTTTAGGTGTTGTTTAAAATAAAACGGTTTTAAATAAAAATATAACTCTACAGTATCACCGCAGTATGTTCCATGACTGTCGTGTATCACAAATTTTTAATTGTTTTGGAAGCACAAATATTTATGGTTATTGTTCAAAGAAAGAAGCTTCTTCCCACTCCAATCTTCAGCTTTACACCAGTTTGCTGCTCCCCATGCTCAAGGTACTCTTGGATTTTCCACTTGAAATGACAACTGGTTTTTTGCACTGTTTCTGCCCCAACATTAATTCTGATTTATAACCAAAATTTTCCATCTAAAAAGAAATATGAAGAGGCAGAATCATTTCAAATATGAACTGCAGAGGAGAAGAAAAGAGGCTATGCCCTTTTCCCTCTTTTTTGTATATGAAAAAAGTTTGCATTTGTTTTCAGAATTGTTTCCAAGTTCACAAGCTCCTTTTGTTTTTCACATTAGAAATGTGGCCTACAGCAGGAAAAGGAGAAACTTTATCAACTCAGAGGCAGAGAGTCAAATTTAATTTCCAAAAGGAAGAATACTAAGAACAACAAAATATTTTAGACAACTGAAGCCCTATTTTCTTACTTAAAGGTAGGACCCCAGGGTAGATAAGGGAGGTATTTTTTCCTGACCCCTGAAAGTTTGTGATTAGCTAAATCAAATATTCTCCTTTGTGCAAAATAAGCAAGACTAAAGATTAGATTTCCACACCTTCTAACAGTTTTTACACACAGAGAGAAAATTATGGTCCCTTTTTTCTCTCTCTTTCAAATCATATGTATAATTATTTTTAATATTTATATTAAGCACTTCAGCCACCATACCCCAAGTAATAAAACCACTAAAAGACACAAGTATAGTGATCTGTAAATCTAGTAAGTCAATACAGAATGCCTTTGTGTTGATACAAAAGACCTGTTTGCCCCACTGCTGGTAAAACACCACCAATTATGCCTTCTCCACAGCTGCTACACAGAGGTGAGGATTGTTTTCCCTGGAAAATCTGGAGTTCCATATACAGCAGTCCAGAACAGCACAGAGGATATGGACAAGAAGACTGACACAGCATGGCAGCAGCTCTTTGGAAGGCTGGATTGTAATCCTCAATGTTGCGTTGCTTTTAAATTTTAATAGCAATACAAGACTAAATAGGGGTTTTTGTCTTTCTTTCTTTTTTTTCTAAGAACTTTGCACATCTTTATTCCCAAAACGATCCATGATCTATAAAGTAGCAAGGGCTTTTCAAGTCTAATTATTATGTTTTTCTGGCTTTTCTGCTTTATGCAGTTCTGTCAGTCTGAGGAATGAAAATAAAGAAATCAGTTCACTTTGATTTCAGTTGGGTCCAAGTTAATTTTCATCTGAGACAAGCCTGTGTTATTTCATGACAGACTATCTGAGACACAGGAATCCAAAGAACTGGAGCTTAATAAATATTAATAGGATTGGAAATCCATAAAAATGTAGTCTTGTTTTTTATTTTTAGATTGTTTTGAATTACAAAGCCTAAAAATTCATCTTAATTTCATCTACCAATGGTTCTTTAATAAACAACATGTATTTTCTGTATCATCATTTCACTAATGATTTCAGCTACTACAAGGCTAACTCTCAGGCACAAAGTAATCAGGAGGTTACTACAAGGCTGTTTTATAATTATTTAATCTGAATACCATTTCATTAAAAATATATAACACAATTTCTTTCTCCCTGCTTAGGAAAAAAAAAAGAGAGAGAGAAAGAAAACCTACATCTGCCTCCTGAAGTGGTACCAGCATTTTCAGCTGCTGTCCTGCACTTGGAGCAGAATTTTCCCACTAACAAAGACACAGATATACCCAAGAATACAGAGTAATACATCAGTAGTATATCAGTAATATATTCAATTTAAAAATTTCAAGCAATTTTGATTGTGGAAACCAATAGAATGTATTTCCAATGTGAAAAATGCCTGAAAGACTTTTTTCTTTCTTTCTTTCTTTCTTTTTTCCCCAGTAAACTTCGGTTTTTAGTCAATGAGAGGGAGTGCTTTTTCACTATTCACATGAAAGGAGGGCAGGATCACATCAGGATCTGGATTACATCAGACAGGCAGCAAGATAAGGTCACTTAGGGATCAGATTTTTGCTAATTCAGGTCTCTGTTTTATTACTGTGAAGAATTACTCTGATTCACTAAAAGAGAGCAAAATGATAAAGCAGTTCAAGCCTGCCTACCACAGACCATAAAATGAGTACAGATATTGCAAAGCCATGCTCCTAGAAACACTGGTGTTAATGCAGTTGTCGTTGTGTGCCACACACTCTAAACCTCCTTTAAAAAATTTCTTGGCCATTAAGGTAACATAGAAAACTTAAAGTAAGTGCAATAATTTTGTCACATCTGCTGCCAGAACAAATGACATGATGACTCCGAGAAAGACATAAAAGCCATTTTAATTATCTCTTCTTTGAAGGAGGCACTGGCTCAAGCCAGTCAGTCTGGATCCAAATCCAAAGTGTTGCAAAGGTCAAGGTGAAGATTTAAGTCAGATTTAAGGAAGAAGTTTTTTTACAGTGAGGCCCTGGCACAGGTTGCCCAGAGAAGCTGTGGCTGCCCCATTCCTGGAAGTGTCCAAGGCCAGCTTGGACAGGGCTTGGAGCAACCTGGGATAGTGGAAGGTCTGGCCTGGGTGATCTCAAAGGTCCCTTCCCACCCAGACCATTCCGTGATTCTGTGATCCCCGGATGTGTTTTTAAGACCCTCTCCACCTTCAGTAGTCAGTTGTCAGGGACATCAGGGTGGAGCAGCACCTCAGTGGAGCCACGTGCAAACCCAGACCAACTGGAGGTGTGGGCAGCCAGCAAAACACTGCATTTTTCCTACATTTCCATATGGGAAGTGTGATTGGCACACCACAGTTTGCTCTGTGCCTTCAGTGTACTTAATGCTACAAATTCAAACGTGAACCTCAGGTTTGTAGGATTGCTTCCTAATTTTTTCAGCTTTGCATGAGCGCCTTTCTAAGTAGATGCAAATATAAACCTGTACAGGTGACACACTAAAAATATAATTGAAGCTGGTGCTTTCATAAAAGCAATTAGCAATCGCTCAACTTGCAATAGATGACAGCCTCAAGAGGATTGCTGCCCTGACAGGGAAGTAACTGCAACTTACATTACAGTCAGTGTTCTGTTCTTTAATGCTATTTTGTTGTAACAGACAAGTACAAGTTGCCAATTATGTATTCATTCATGTAGAGCTTTTGGCTGATATTTTTGTCCACAGGCTTAAATGTATATATCTTGCTCTTCTTAAGTATTCCCTCTTAAAGTTAGTGAAAAAAAGTTACAGTAAAGAGGCAAATAAATGCAAGTAGAGAAGGCCAACAGAAAAATCTTTTTTAGCTCAGGGTGAAAGTACATGACCATACATGTCTTTGTCTTGCTCAGAATTCATGCAGTGACTACAATTATGCCTATTTTATAGCCAGACTCACAGACATTTTACAACCACTTTAAACCACTTTTGTGGTCCCCAGGAGTCATCCTTCCAGTTTCAGCAAACTATGGGACAAATCCTGCTCCTATAACAGTGAATAGCAATGTTCCCACCAGGCAAGGCTTTAAATCAACATCTGCCTTCAGCTATCCCTGGATAAACCCCAGGTTCCGCAACTGTTCTCCATAGGAACATGCTTAAGTGAGGGCTTTAAACACACATGGATAGAGTATCTGAATATACTCTGTAGCATTTCAGTGCAATAAACAGCATTTTGATCAGAAAAGGAGCAGTGCCCAAACATGTGGTCAGCCCTTTGCACTGAGCAGAACAAGGTGTGGCAGTATGGCACCCAGACACATTGTTTTTTTCTAGGAAAAAATTTGTAGTTGAACATGGGTTTTTTTAATGTGGTGCCTGATAGTTCCATCATAGATTACACCTTTTAATATTCCATTATTTCAAGGGATGTCCATAGCAGCAGTTGCACCACTTGGGGCAATGGCACACTGCCACACAATGAGCACTGCCACACAAGACATAGGAGCATAACAAAGTCAGCGGGAAATATCATCAGGATCTGTGGGTTTCTGTGAGCTGAGTCTTGCCTATTCACCTCCAGTTACCCTGTGTTGTTTAGACGCACTGGTACTCTTTGTGCTCATCCTTTCATGTATCTAAAAATAAAACCATGTTAGAAAAACAAGGAGAAAATTGTGCTGGTTCTACATGAGGATACTGACTGAGTTTAAAAACCAGCTTCAGTGGGCAGCTGATGCAGCTCTTTGCCTCTGGGAGGGACATAATTGCAGTGGCCCAAAGACAGCCCTGCACTGGGGGCAGAATGTGTCACTAATCCCTCTGAAGGGGCCATTTCCCACTGTTCATGTGTCTTTTGGAGTCACTAAACAGCTCACACATGAAGTCCCCGTGGTGGGAGCAGAGATCCGCTCGACCACGTCGGTCTCCATTTGAAACATCCTCTGCCTCCCATTGAGCCCAACAATTACACTGGGGAGCTGAAAGAGCACCACTAAGATGCTGAGTGGTAAACACACAAATCAGGTCAATCCTTTTTCTTTCCTTGTAATCCCTGTGCGTTATTTGTTACTGGCTTTTACTGCTGCTGCCTTCTCCTCTTCGGGCACTCTGTGCACGCACCCAGCGCTCCTGCTCTCCCTCACACCATGGATTGAGGCAATCCCTTCTTATCAAAACTCCCGTGTTCTGCACTACTTCACTACATCCACTGGCTTTATATCTTCACCTCTCTCTTGTCTTTCCTTCACTGTAAATTCTCCAGAGCAGGGAACTTGCTTTCTCCAAGTTTGTACTAAAGCCTGTAAATTTACAGCACTCTAGGAATGTTTGATAACAGCACTTCAATAATTAATGAAAGCTGCAGCAGCCCTTTCTTTTCCCCTATTTGGAAGCTGTAAGGCTGCAAGACAAGTGGGAGGCAGCAAATATTTCATGGGCTAAGATTAGACGTGATTTGCACCCCTATGGGGGGGTAACTGACTGACAAATACTTGCACTCAGGAAAGATCGAGATTAAGTTGTGCAGGAATTAAAGGAAAGACGCATTGCTTCAGCTAAATGAAACATTAGAGTATCCCAGAAGCATCATAAACACCTCAGCCCCAAAAAATAAACTGCAATAAAAAGAATGGGATGTTTTAATTTCAGCTCTACAACCATACTCAGTCTCTCTCCCTCTGTGCATATGACTTTGCAGAAGTCCACCCTTCTGTCCTGATTTTTCCATCTTCAGTGGAAGGGGAAAAAAATAAAGGGTATATAATAGTAAATATTAGCTTATGATTTTGCAGCCCTAAAGAGGCAGTAAATGCTTCTAAAATAAAAAAAAGTAGGTGGAAACATGAAATAAAGACAAGTAAGACACAGTAAGACTATGAAAGCAAGAAACAGAAAAGAAAAACAAACAGTACAGAAGAAAAGATAAAAGAGATTTGTTATTATAGGAGAAGCTATGATATGAGACAGATGTGAAATTATTTCTAGAATATTAGAATAGAGAAAAAAGTAGCAAAGTGAAAAAGTATTCATGTATCTCAGGCAAATTTCTCAGAATCTACCAAACATTCAAATTCCCTGCATATGTCTCTAAGCTTATGTCTGTTCATGTTTTAAAAATGGCAAATTGGGCCTGATCTTGTAACACTTGATTTGAATTTCATGGTTGGCTTTTCCGTAGTCATTAATTTACCCACTGAGTGCGCATGGGTCCAGGTGCTTTCCACTGGAGCACAATGCAAAAGACTGTATGGATTTTTGTGTCTTCCAAATAATCAATAATGTAATCCTGATGCTTATGTCAGTTTTGCTGCTAAATTTCCTGGTTTATGAAGGCAGTCAAGTAGTTTGGCACCAAAGAATAGTAACTGCACTTAAGGAAATTTGAAGCTGAAAATGCAGGGACAAAACCAGAACCCACTTTGTCTAGTGCTGAATGTTTATCAGGCAGAACATCACAAAAACATAGGAAAAAAAGGGCAGTAAATTGCTTGATTTTAGGGCAGTGAAGACTCCAAAATTATCTCTCTCCTAGAACAGAGACATAATGACCAGCCTCTGAATAGATATTGGCACAGCAGGCCACACAAAAGCCCTGATTAGCTGCTGTCTGAGGGAATATTCAATTCTATTTTGGCGTTGATTTCTGACCTTTCTTCTTTGACTTTAATTGGTCAGAATCCAAACCTTTTTGAATGTATTTAATGCCAGACAACAGCTTCTGAATTGCCAAATTCCCAGAAGAGATGGGAGAAAAGGCACTTCATAGTTTTTTTCTGACACTTCTTTGACTTCAGCTAATTCTGAAGTTGTAAACAACATTCGTAACAGCTGCAACATCACTTGCGATGCAACAGTTCTTCAACTGGTTTTAGGGAAGGAAAAAAACCAAATGAACTATATCATGTCAAGCCTGACTCGGATGTCCTTCACCTTCAGTGAGAAAAGAGCAGGTATTTTGAAATTCCAAACCTGTAATTCTATGGCAGTATTCAGCAAGAAAAGGATGTGATACAATCTCGCTCCAGATTTTAATATTAGACAGAACCATCAGAAACTTCTTTGTTAACTCCTAAGCCAGTGATAATCCTGCAGTTTTTTCATCTCTATGCATTTACAGTTAATAATATGGGAAAATATTTCATGACATTTCAGAGCTGTAGCTGCTGTTTTACAAAAGCCTCCTCACCCATTGATTTACATCCACAACTCCCCTTCCAAGAGCTTCCTTCCCAAATTAAACATGCTAATGATTTTCTATGCAAAATTTAACAACCTAATAGGCAGAAAAAGTCAAATGAAAATACACTAATTGTTGCCTTTGATGTATACTATTCTGCCAATTCTCTCATGAAAGCAGTATATTAGCATTAGCTAGAGTAGCTACTAAAACATAGATTAATAAAGAAAAGCTTATATATATACATGTTAAGAAGATGACACTGCAGACTGTTGAAAACACAACTTCAAGGCTTAGGAGTGACACAAATGGCTGTTACACACTAGAAAACCATTTTCAGAGGAGCCCAGAAAACGAGCTACTAAAGAATGAATCACAAACCTTTATCTGAATTAGCCGGCGTTGGTTCATAACACTGGGTTTACGCAATAAAAGCATTCAAAATAAGATTACACAGTCAAAATAATAAATACAGAATGGGATGGGGGAGATAAAAGGCTGGTGAGAGAGCAGAATGCTTTCTGCCTAACCCCAGGGATCTGAAACGAGCTCCCCCAAGAAACTGCCCAATGGCTTTATAAAGTAAGATTTTCACGTGCATGTATTTTTCCACCCAGAGCAAAAGAAATAGTGTGTTTTAACCTATGACCAGCATCATAGAGAGAGCTTTATCATAGAATTGGTTCATTCTGTCCTCCAGCCCAGCTCTGAGCATGAGGTTTGGTGCCACTGTGATGTTAAAACACACACAAAGAAAACAGATGCAAACAAACAATAAGGGAATATAAATATTCCCCAAAGAAATAGTGACACAAAATTACTTTCTATTGCTTTGTCTTCAAGAGTTTGCTTATAATGATTTGATAATTTAATCTAATTGATCTCTCCAACTGCTTCTATGGCTCTAATCACTGTAGTATCTGATTAGTGGAACAGATCCATACTTTATCTCCAGATTTAATAACTAAATCTATACTTGAATCAGAGTCACACAAGTTCAGCAGAGGGAGAGGGCCAGATGCTGCTTAGCCAGGAGAGGAGGGAGGGAAAGGGAAAAGGCTACTGAGGTCCAGAATCACTGGAAAGGTATATTTGGCTTGGTGTCAAATCACCCCCCTGCAACCAGGCTCTCTTCAAAGAGCCCATTTCTGGGGTTAGAGAAGAAAGCAGGAACGTGACTAATAACTAATAGGGGCAGAACCAAAAATGAGCCACTGTCGGTGGCCCGCTCTCCTTCAAACTGTCTTCTTCACAAGCACAAAGTACATGTAATTATTATTATCAGTTCTTTGTTCTCTTCCAGGCTAGCCCTTCATCAGCCTAAAAATTATGACATTTCCTGAATACATTTCAATGGCTTCTTAACCTTTCTATTTCCCGAGAGCCGGGACAATGTCACGCAGCACTCACAGATTTTAGCAGTGAAAAGGTTAACACCCAAAACTGCTAATGATAACAACAGTATTCACTGAGCCAGATAATCACTCACAGAGAATTTCAATCCAAAGTCACTTAAAATTCAAGGAAACCTCTGTATTTCTTTAAGGAAGTGACAGCAGTTAGAAGAATATTCATAATTCAAACAACAGGCCAAATTCTGACTTACTGCTGAGTTTATCTATTTTTAATCGAGCAATATTAAGTGCTAGCTTTTGCTCTACCTTAGGTTAAGCCTATTTTGTGGTATGTCCTCTAACACATGTCCCAGACAGAGAGGGGTGACAGCCGGGCCACTTGCACAGTGCAAATATCAAGCATGGAAAGTATATGGAGCATTTCTGAGAAGTTATTTGTTTCTTCCTCTCTTGTTTGACTGCTGCTTGTTTGTTGTGCTGATACTCAGCCAAACTAGCTTGTAGTTGAATATGTCAAAGCTCTGGGCAGAAAAAAAGCAACTAATATATGTTAGCAAACTCTGGAGAGAAAAATAGTTTCTGCCACTAAAAACTGCAGGGTGGAATTGTGTGCTGCCTTCTTCTTTGCCTTATTCTGCCTAAAGGGAACGAGCC
>NW_008236696.1:1506861-1528708 GCF_000691975.1 Corvus brachyrhynchos | reverse complement strand
GAAAGAGCCTTTTAGTGCTATTTCTATGCTTGGTTTGCACAGTGCCTGGCAGTGTACACCTGCTTCAACGTGTGTGTCAGGAGCCTTCTTTGCTGTCAGATCCCTTTCCTCGCTGCTCTCAGCTCATCATCTGTCTCCCAGCTCACCTGTGCGAGTGAACGTCCCTCTCATGCCTGAGCACATCTCAGCAGCCATCTTTCAAAGACGTCAGGAGGAGAAACAAAACCAGCCTGTCACAAGCACATGACTGTCTCAGTCTGAGGGGAGATGCTCTCTGTCACTTGTGAGCAGCACGGAATGAAGTGCAGAGGGAATGGGGTGGGAGGGGTTTGCACCAACAGGCCCCAATTCAGGCTGGAGCGTGGACTTCCACTGGGACCTCTTCAGCAATCAAATTACAGTGTCTCTGTAAAACTCAAGCACCCATTTGGCATGATCCTGTATCACAATGTGCTTCTGGCCAGGTAACACCTTTAGTACTTGAACTGCAAATGCATCACGGCAAGAATTGCAGTTAATCAAGGGGTTTGTGGCTCTTTAAAGAAAAAAACAATCGATGCATCTTTTCTTTCTTCCTTTGTGTGAGGCCTCTTCTATGGAGACTCCATCTAAAAGAGACCACAGGTGCTTCGGTTCTTAAGTATAACAATTATATGTTGTTTCAGAAGTTACTGTTTCGAGCAAAAGCAATCCATTTTTCATTAACCTGTGTCTCAGCTAATGACTGAAAAGTGTAGAAATTTCACAAAATAAACTGCCTCTCCAACAGCCATATACAGCAGTATTTCATGGATCCAAAGTACTGTATAGAGCACAGAAAATCTTATTAATAAAAACAGCCTTGGAGTCGGTAAATGCACAAAATCTTCTGTTTGTCTCACATAAGTATCTTAGATATGGCCTTCAGCTACTACCTTCATATTTTTTTTAAAAAAGCCCAAGTTCTTTTTGGGACTTTAAAATAAGTATGAAAAAACGTGAGTCAATATCAATTTTGCAATCAAGTAAGAAAAATTGTACTAGCTTTCCTTTGAGCTTCCAAATCTGATTACGACTGTTGGATGTAGCTATATACATAGATAAATGCATGTTTCATATTCCCTTACCACTGGGTCCATTTCATTAAGACTTTTGCTTTGGCAGTGAGGATTCTCAGAAACTGAGCTCTTACTGGGTCAGCCACATGCAGCTGGTTCTCTTCTGTTTGCTTCTTCATTACATTAAAAGTCAAATACCAAAGAAAATTAAATTAAAAGCAAAGAGTAATGTTGGCAGAAAATTTTAAAAATCCCTCCAAGGGCACTGTAGGTAGGTTGACAGCAACACTGGTGCAAAACTTGGGTTAAAGGGCAGCAAGTCCTCAGGAAAACACCCCAAAAATATGAGCAAATCATGGCAGCCTCAACATGGAAGTCTGACAAGGTGGGACAAACAGGGAGCTCTTCTCCAGGCCTTGGATGGATGGTCTTTCTTCAGCTTAGGACATGGCAAGACATTTTTGCTGATCCAGGGTCCCCTGTTTCTCAGAGCTTCACTCCCATCTTTTTCTGGGAGTTTAAAATTCTGCATTAGAGCAGACCCTGCAAACCCTCCTTAGGCAGGCTTGAGCAAAAACGAGCTGAGGTGAATTAAGCGAATTAAACAGAAGATTGTCTAACCTGCCTGACTGCATCTAAAGCAAGTGGAGAGAATGTGCATGAGTCACTCCCCTGACAAAATTGGGAGCAAGGAGTGGAAGAGGAGCCCAGCTGGAAGGTGGGAGGGAAGATGGGAATGGGAGCCCCCCCAGCTGGATTGGGCACGGCTCCAGCCTGCCCCGAGCATCAGTGGGGGGCTGTCCTCAGCAGAGCCGAGGCGGGCGACAAGGTAAGGGCAGCTCAGCACTGCCACTCGTGCCACAGGGTCAGGGCTGTGCACGCACCAGTGAACAACACACTGCGTCAGATGTGAGCCACAGAATGAAAAAACAAGCTTAAAAACTGTCTATCTCTTGCTGCCATTTTTAATGGCTTCTAAAATTAGCTGAAGGAAGAGAAGAGAGATCATCTGTATGCTACAGAAGGTTGACACGAAAAAGGGTGAGAAATCTGTGATCCTGAGGTTTTGGTAGATTCTGGCATATGTCATCCTTGCCAGTTTTTCCCCACCCACTCTGTCGGAGAGAAATGGAGATGCTCCACAGGGTTCCTGTGTATCCACACCACTTAGTCCATCTCCTGTGCCTGGAGCATCCCAAGGATCTGCATTATAAGAGGATTTTTTTTCCCTCTTTCCCCAACACCTGAAGGTGCAAAATTTGGGCACTCCAATATATAAGCAGATCACTGAATCTCAGCATGTAATAAAAACCTCCTTATATTTTAGTGAAGTTTTTCATCATCTTCAGCCAACTGTTGGATAAGTTTCTGCCTCTGTTTAGAAAAAGGATGTCTAAGTACAAACTGTGCTTGCTCTGGGCTGAGCCTTCTAGAAACATTCAGCAAGCTGTGCAATCTGCTTCCTACACAGTGCACCTTTCCATTACAAATCTGCAGACAGCTTTTAGGTGTAAGAATATGGAGAACAGAAAGTAAAGACAAATGCAATAGAGACAAATCGTTTTCCGTGAGCTTTGTGAAATATTTTCTCAAAATAACTTTGCAGGGGTTTTACTTGCCAGTTCATAATGTGGATGAGTCACTTCTGATATTTCTGATAAAACAATATTCAAAACTTCAAAATCTCTTCCAATTCATTTATGCCACCATTTAATTAGGGCTTCTGCAATATGTTACAAGGGCATCATTATCCTCTATAATTGTATAATAATTACAATTTTTAATGAAATAATTGCAAGTACACTAGATGTGTAGATATAATTATGGTAATTACATAAATACCTGATTTTCAGCTAATAATTAAAGAAGGCCTTTACAGAAAGGGGGAAACTTTACAAATGGAAGCTATTCAGAAAACAAACACAAATAATAATTGGCTGCCTCTCTCCTGTTTTTTCTGCCTTACTAAATTATCTCTCTATGTATACTATACATATGATTTTCAACAGATTATAAAATAAGAATTAAAAAACCACTTAAATATTAAATCATAACAAGAGACCTCAATACTTTGCCTCTGCAGGGCCTAATCCACTGGCATTAATGTAGCCCAAACCTACGGATTCTAGGGGAGCTCAGCATCTCACAAGACATTGAATTGGAAATGACTGAGTGCAGGAAGATGTGAATAGTGCCTATGACAACATACAAACTGTCCTGCTGGCTCTGGTTTCCTTCAAAATGTGTCTTTTGGGTCAAACCCGTTGGTTATACCCCCTTTAATGCAACCCCCAGCAGAAGATGCATTGTCTACAGGGCAATGATATTTCAATAAAGGAACTACTGAGCCTCATCAGCTGAAAAAACCAGCTCAGCTCAGGGAATTTTCTCTCTCTTCAAACATATTCCTATGACTAAACTTGCTGTGTGTTTACTGTTCTCTTAGTATGAACAGGAGAGTCAAAATCCACCCTCATAAAAAGCAGGTACAAAACTCTGCCAGGGCAGATTGATTCCTGCTCTGATAGCACCAAGGGATATTAACAGAATTCCCGCAGCAAAGGAATTAGGAACATGATTTACTGCTGCTGCTGAAATGTTCCAAAACCCTTTGGCAAAACTCTGGAAGGGGAAATCAGCTGCAGCACCTGGACTATGCCATTTCCATGTGTCTTGCAATTTCTGCAAGAGCAGCCCTGAGGAAGATCCAGCTCCAGCCAGAGATCACTCTGGTCCCTGCACTGTGCTGGAATATAGGTGCAAACATGGCTGAAAGTCAGCTTTGTCCCACTTCCCTTAGCCTTGCATTGTTCAGTGCTGCTCCTTCTTTGGATAAATCTCGTTATTACAAGCATGAGAAAGTAAAATAAGAGATATTAATATTAAAACGGAAGGAAATGGTTTGATATTCTGAAAACAAATCTCATTTATGGTAAGCTCATTAAAGCAGTTAATTTCTGAATGCCTAGTGTAATTATTAATACCATACATATCAAAGTGGAGGAGACATGTAAATTTGACATCATAAAGTAAGTAAAAATGAACAAGGCTAAAGAATTATGAGTGAAAAGAATTTAGAAAAAAAAAAGAAAAAGAAATTCTACTGGAGCAATATTCAAGTTATAAGCAGATTATTAACATTGTGAGATGATCCTTAAGAATGGTCTAACATATATAAGCATCATGTTTCAAGCTTAAAAAAATACCCCAAGAATACTAAAAATGTTTGTATCCATGTGTATTATATGGAAACAAAGAGATAAAGAGCATTAATGCAGAGGAGAGCAAAGGAACAATACTACAATAGGGGGGGGATAAACAAGTAGAAAATAATAGTTATCCAAAAGCCATATTAGTTACTCAAATGTTCCTCCTGAAAATGTACAAATACACTTATGTAGTTGTTTTTTATAAGATTTATCCATTCTGGCTTTAAATGATAAATTAGAAACTAACAGATTGAAAGGAAAACCATCTCACAGATGTTTACTGAGTAAAACCGGTCCAAGCCAACAAAGGCTGGGGGAAGAAGCACAAACCAGTTTTATCCGACTTAGCATTATCAGGGTAGCAGTACTATTTTAGAGCCTGTGTGGGGGAGGATGTAGAAAATGAAAAGCAAGCAGTAAAATAATGGACAAGGAATGGAATTAAATCAGAATTTAAGACCTGTTAGAGCTATAAGCCCTGTCAAGGTGTATGAACAAAGCACTGAGAGCGCGATGACTGTGTGGTCAGCAAGAGCCCAGAGCCCGAACAACCAGACATTTACAGGGGACTGTGACCAGTGCTGATGGCATTTAAGATGACTGGAGTCTTAAAATATGGTCTGCAAAGTCTGCTATTGTCAAGCAGTGTCTCACCCAGAAAGAGGGCTGGAGAAAGTACATCAGAGTTTTAAGCATTTTATTTCAAATATGACATAAACCTACTGCACATCTTTGAAAAATGCTGCTAACTGACACTAACAGCTTTAGATTGTGAAAGGATGAAAAGGTCTGTACAAGACAATGTTTGCTTCATTATCTCCTTCCATGTATTACCAGTATAATAGGAAATGCTGCAGTGGTAGCTGAGGAACGAAAAACAGGGCTTCAAAAAGGAACAGAAAAATAGAGCAATCGTGGTGTCTTGGTGAGTAGCAGTGGAGTTTGGGATTATGGGCTACATTTGGGGCTGCTGATACCAGAGGGGAGGAGGGTGAGGGCTCTCCAGCCAGGAGCCAGCAAGGCTGGATAAGGGTGAAACTTCAAATGTGTGCAGGCAGCTACTGACCCAAATATACTACAGGCAAATAATTAGTTCTGAATTTTCAGAGTGGCCTAATGAAGATATAAACCCTTTTACAGGGCTGCTGTATACCAAAATATGCACAAAGGCAGCTCTGTGGGTTTGGCACTCACTCCCAAGGGACCCAGAGCCCTGGCAATGGTCTTCAAAGGCATGTTCTTTGCCTACTGACAACATAACTTATTTTGACATCACTCTGTCCATACTGATGCAGGCTCACGCCTTAGATTCCATATTTTTCACTCATATGGCCATGGAGAAAGGAATATTTCAATAATTTTTTGACAATTTACCATCTACGCTTCCATTACTTTGATATTATTTTCTAAATTATATATTTAGAAAAAAAGGAATTCTGATAATAAATTGGCAACTTTTGCCAGTGGAAATACACATTTTAAAGGTCTCAGCTTGTCCTTTTCTGGTTGATTTCAGAGCTGAAATGGGTTTACAGAAAGAACTTCATTTAAGGAAGTCCACAAGAGCTGCACAAATTATATTAATTCTTCTTTTCCAAGATTTTGATGACAAGTAAACAGTTCTAGGGTAGTTAAATAGAGTATTGGAACAAACACTCAACAGAAACACAAGGTAACAGGTAAAATTTCTGCTTAGTCTTCCAAAGAATATTTCATATTGCTGAGCTTAAAGCCCTGAGGTTATCAGAACCTCTTACAAAACAGAACTGATGTAACATATTCTTTATTGAAAACAAAGGGAGATCAAAGCAGGATGAGATTACAGCAGTGTGATTTGTGTTTCAGTTCCATGAATATATTTGTGTGTGTGTATATTTGCTTCTGTGCGTCCATAGTAACCACAGCCATAACCCAAGAGTGTATGGTGTGGGGAGCTTTGCTCTGAAAATCAAGCAGCCCATTAGGAGGCATAAATATTAATAGAGCTGTCTAATCCTACACTCTCAAATGAGGTAGTTCAGATCATGAGTCTTCGCATTTAAAATTTATTCACTGCCCTGACTGGAATAAGAAACAGAATCCACATGTGGGGAAGTCACTGATATCGGGCGGTCTCTGAGCCACCGATAATTCCTCAACATAGAAGTAAGGATCAAGTGATTTCTTTCCTTATTCTACACCTAAATCTCCTACAAATACTAATTTATCCAAAACTGCACATGCCTGGCTCCATGACACTGAGGATATACCACCTACACCTCCACATTTTCCCATTTGAGGCACCTTCAGGCAATATGAAGGCTTTAGTACAGGTTCCTAAGAAAGAGCATACTGTCATCCCAAGCGCAGAGCACACAACACCTGGGGGTTCTTTTAGTGGTCATATTAGTGATCCTTTCCAAATTTTCTTTAAGTAGTTGTCATTAAATTAGGAAATTCCTAGTGCAAACCATTGCAATACAAAGAAATTAATATAGAGTATTAAAACACCACAGGTATGCAGCTAAAGCAGGATGCACTTGCCCTCCTAAGAGATAAGGAGTTAGCCTGTCATTCTGGACCACAAGTGAAATATTTGTGTTTTGACTACAAGGTAAATTTGGGATCTGAAATGCCAAGCCATAGAAAACTATTCAGGTAATCCCTGGAAATCATGCAAAAGTTTGTCAGGAAGTTCAGGAAATACCACAAGATCAACAATATAATTAGTATCAAACAGTAAAATGGTATTACCTACACTATAATCCAGGGCCTATTAAAATTTCGAGTTACAAAAACTATACTCAAAAATGTAACACAAAATTAATCAGATGCCTTTGCACTGATTTTCCAAAATGAGTCCTTGCAAACACGGGTTTGTGCATATCCAAAACAGAATTGGCAGCCTCTGACCTTCATGTACCTGAAGGAAAAGACACAAAACCAGATACTCTTTCTTTACTTTTGAATCAGTAAATTGAAGGTCAAGTAACTGAAATACAGGCCTCCACATTTAGCAAAAAAACATGCTGAATTGTCTCATTTCTTTTCACCCAGCTTCAGCCTATCATTCTCTAGTCTCTGCTGTGGGCACATCCAAATCCCAGCAGAAGTCATGGATATAATGCCCATTACCATCTCTAGCACGACTCATGGATAGAACTCCTTTCCTTACATCTATCTTAATCAGATTGCTCCCTGTTCTTCAAAATTTTGAATTTTCCCATGTCTCTCAGCTGACAATTAAGTATAAATACCAATTTATTTATCTAGTTCAATCTATTTTATGAAGTAAGAATCAAACCATACATAATGATAGCATATGGGTGCTGGTTCAGTCACTTTGATCTTACATGTTCTTTATGAATTAAAAGACGGTGTAAAAGTCTACCTCTGATTTCCAGATTTTCTCTTTCCAATAATTTTCATCACTAACTCGGATGCAATAACTGCAACCTAAAAATCCAGCAAAAGAGAAAATGCTGGGCCTTTCTTCTTTTTGATACAAAACTGATGCCATTTCTAAGCTGTGGCTGCTGCTCACCTGCTGTGACTCCACTGCAACTTTGTCCTGCAACACAACTCCTTTTGCCACTTGCTGTGGGGGCAATCCCAGCCTAGGATAAATCCCAGGTTATGCATGGGTGAGTTGAGTGCAAGTTACTCAGAAAGCAGAGATACTACAGATATCTCAGCTGCCCAGCGGAAGGTATTCAGGAGTTCTCTGCACTTGTCAACAGCAAAAGGTAGGCTTTTTATTGTGCTGTGTGTGCAATGAATCTAAGTGGAAAGGTACCTACTGAATTTCAAATAACTCTTTTTATTCTCCTTCAGGCCCACAGGACAATAAGCATGACTTTCACAACTACTGGGTTCTCCTTCCCTTTACTTTTGCTACTTTTCTGATTTTTTTTTTTTTTAATACTCTCTCATATGAAAGATGCTCTCTGAGAACAATGATGGGGATCTGCATCTTTATTTATGACTTTGTGAATCAGCGTCTGGGTGATAGGAAGTGAAAGTTGCTCAGCTAATTACACACGCTTGATGAACTGCGTAATAACTGCTGCAGCACTGCACATTAATTGAATGCATATAAATGACAGCAGTTATTCTAATTTGAATGATGTGTGAAGAAGTGACGTGTACCCTGATTATCTTCATTTCCAGCTTTGGGAATCCAGCTTAAACAATTGTACTTTTACAGCAC
Organism: Corvus brachyrhynchos; assembly: GCF_000691975.1. Classification (NCBI taxonomy): domain Eukaryota; kingdom Metazoa; phylum Chordata; class Aves; order Passeriformes; family Corvidae; genus Corvus; species Corvus brachyrhynchos. The sequence goes on along the minus strand of NW_008236696.1, from coordinate 1,520,273 downwards.
CTAGCAAAAATTCCCTAACAGAAAACAGAAGATGCCTCAAAGCCTGACAATTTAAACACACATTGCTTAAAGTCACTGAAAGTGGATTTAGAAATCTAAAAAAGCATACATCGAGCAACTACAATTAACAATTAATAATTAACAACTAGCTGCAATCAGCGGTTAGCTGTAAGAGCTAAAGCCTTAGAAACAAGACCACCTTCATTTAGAGCCTAGATACTGCCTTAAAAACCTAATACAGTGTTTATAGAGATGAATTTTGCCTAGCTCTAAACATTTATGCTATACACTTTCCTAAAATGTATTTGTTCTGAAATAACTGGATTAAAAAAATATGGATTACAGCTAATAGGGAACTGTGCCTGTCCACAGTACTCTTTGTTTACCCCAAAAAGCATTCTAATTCATGTGTAGTCCAGCTCTAAGGTAACACATTCTTTTAAACAAAACAATAAAGAAAAGTGATTTGATGCAAAACAAACATGTAAAGTAATATAAAATTAGTACTTCAAAACTAGCATCAAATGCCTCCTTTAAATCAGTACCAAAATAGACCTTCTCTATTGCATGTCAACTACTTCAGGAATTTGCAAATATTCACAAAGAAATCTGCAAAGTCTTCCATACTATTTAACACAGAAAGGGGAGAAGCCAAGTTTCCAAAGCTTCCAAAAGCAGCCTAGTTCCCAACGTACCATGTCACAATATTTTAACAGCTCCCTGCAACCCTATTAAGAGTTTTTGGGCTTGACAAAGAGAGCTGTAATCACAGAATAAAGGAAATCAACACTCACTTTTAGAAACGCGGTAAAAAAAAAAAAAAAAAAAAAAAAAACGAAAAAAGAGCCAAACGTTTCACATCTACGTTTCAGGGAAGTTAACACTGTTCCAAGAAAACAAGGAGTATCCTGGAGAAAGCCAGTGCAGGGCTCAGCCCTGCATTGCTGTAATACTTCCCAGCCATTATGACAAAGTAGTGGAAAGGAGAGCTGTGGGCTGTGCCAGCCCCTCCAGTGGTAGCAGTGCCTGTCCCCAGGCACAGAGCTCCCTCCTCTGCACCCACACACAACATCCTGTCCCTCGTGCCACTACAGACACTGCCCAGAACCTCGAGGGCAAGAGAGAAGCTGCCAACACCGTCACTGGAGAGAGCGCGAGAGAGAGATGATCAGGTGCAACTGAGTCCCGGCTTTACAGCAGTTATCTTCTCATCTGCTGTACGTGGTCCTCTCTTTAAACACCTCTCCACCAGGACAAGACAACCCCTAATAGTTCACAGCACCAGCAATCAGCCTCTTTCACCTGTATTACTCGTTCTCCTTTTGCAAGGTTTTGATCTCTCCCCCGTTTTTTTTTTTGTTTTTTTTTTTTTTTTTTTTGTCCACTTTATACATACCTCCTTTTCTACAAATTTTCTTGCCGGGTTTTCTGGCACATTCCTTGGATATTCTTTTGACTGAAAAATGAATAGAAGACTAGAAAATAACATGGAGCTCCGTCACAGACAGTAGGAGCATGCAACACCACTATCTAACTTAAATATGACCTGCTTTATTAGGTGCGGAAGACTCTCAACTTGTTGTGCCTGCACATGCAATGGAAAAGATGTTGATGCATCTTCCCAGAAGTCGGTGGGTGGCAATGAGAATTAGGCACCGACTTTGACCTAAAAAATACACGTGCTGTGGGAGAAAAAAAATGAGTGTAGACAGAAAGAAAAGAAATTTAAAAATCAATCAAAAAGCAAGGACAAATGCACACAGAGAAAAGCAGCGTGCACACATGTAATAAGCTGGCATGCAAACAGGGAAAGCCATGCGTGCTACCAGTACACGTGAATTAATATTGTTAGAAAGTAGAACAGGAAAATAAAAAGATCTCCCTGTTTTGCCTGCTATTAACTCACCATCCTCAGTTGGGACATAGATATTTAAATAGAGGCAGTCTTCGTTCTGATCTTGTACATAGGTTGAAACTACATCCAAGTTATTAGTAAACCACACGGGAAGCATGACTTCAGGCAACCTGCCTTCTATAATGTTCTGGGGACACACTGGAGCAAACTGGGTGGTATTTTTGATATCTGCCCAGGGAGATGGAGGCTCAGGAGGTTGAAAGCGGCGCTCCCCTGTTGGAGGGGCAGCGTATGGAACCCCGAGAAACTGAATAACGGGCCCCAAGATTTCATTATTAAGTTCCTTCTTAATCCCTCTTATCTTGCCAAAGTTGGTGGTCACCACTGGATTGGTATCATCCAATTTTTGGGAGGACACAGCTGCAGCGTGAAGCAAAAATCCAAGTATAGAAAAAGCAAAAGTGGCATTCAATCCCATGTGTAGCAGGTGGACCACCGTCGCTCTCCATACACAGTTCAGCCACACGGATCTTGGAAAGGCCATGGTCCCACATTAGTTGTGTAACCACAGTGAAGCAATCTGATTTGTATCCACTGGTGTAAAAACAGGCCGACCGGAGGAAACAGATCAAGTTTCCTAAATAGGTGCCTGTCAGAAAAATCTCAAAAGGCTTTTCATGCCGTAAGTATCTTCCATTGATTTCACACTTATTGAAGCTGCATCTTCACTCAGCACTATTTATCAGACTACATCCTATTGACAATTCTGTTTTCCATAGCAGCAATATGAAGAGAGCAGCCATTTACTGCAGAATCCCCTCTTATAAATCAAATCCAGTTAGCCGCAGGTCTATATCCTGGAGAAAATGAAAATAAATCATTAGTATGAAAGAGCTAATATGAGCAGAGTGATAACTAGGTGTTTAACACATTATTTACATACATTAATATTTGCTAGAGTCATGTACGTTAAACTGCAGTAGTTTATGGGTCCATGAAATGGCAGGTGAAACACTGATTACTGGATTATCTGTAATGTCACCTGTTGAATTTATAGAGACTTCTCAGGAGAAACAGGACTCACAGAAAACACATCTTTAAAATTCGCCTTTTCAAGAATAAGCAATTTGCTGCCAGGCTACACTACATAAGTGTTTATGTTAATATTTTATTTAACTTAATCAACTCATAATCAATTTTCACCTTGTTTGCAGAAGTTGATTTATCAGAATGGAAGTAAATATTTCTTAAAGCAGAAGGTGGGGAAATTAAGATAGACAGGCATACTGAAGACCCAAATGCATTTTATTTCATTAAAAGCAGTTTATAATACATAAAAATATTTTTGTTAATTTTAAAATATAACATGAATTACTGTGCTCATTCACAATAACCTGAATTACCATGTTTTATGTGGTTTTCTGATAGCTGATGAAAAACACAGAGTGAAGCGTTCACATCAATGAAGGACCAAAATCTGCTTCTGCTGAAGTGAATGGCAAACTCTGAATTTGCACAGAAGTACAAGTGGACCTCTGTAGGTTGCTGGGGTTTTTTTCAGAACTGGTTTGGAAGAGGATATGAACAGGCAGCTTAGGGATGGAGCTGTATATCACAATTTTTACATCAGATCAATCTTGCATTCCTTATAAAAGACTGACTTCAGCGAAAAATGAAAACGTGTGTTGAGAGCACTCAATTCTTACCCCCCTTAACTTATAACATAAACAATAAGCATTCCCACAGGACAGTAGAAATCTTATCTTTCATATATCCCCATGCTGACTGAACAATATTCTAGAAAAAATAATCAGTTAGGATCAGAGACTGTATAATCTGAAATTCCAGATGCTATTTTCAACTACTTTAGCTCAGAGGTTGTCACACAAGACTGTGTTCCAGCACTTCTGAAAATTGCTCAGTGCATATCATTATATCTTCCACATTCATGTGAAACATATTTCCAACACAACTTACAATATCCTATTATTTAAGATGCAGTGTTATACACAACATAGCAGTGTAATCTTACACTCCCTATTAAGCAGTGTGTAATGCACAAGAAATGTGTTTTGCTTTGTATAGGAAACATTTTAAACCACCTGCTTTTGAAACAGCATTGGCAGCTTTAATGAGAATTGTTTTTTTTCATCATGCCTATACACATTGTAGAGAGAATTCAAAAGAACGGCTTGTCTAATAGTCAGACTACCCTGCAGTTTGGGTTATTAAAAAGGAGATTGTAAAAGCTATATAGGACAGCAGGAGATTTGGTTCATGTCTAGTGTTCCTTTAGCTCTGAACAATCTATCTCAGGAGGCAATAAGGAGATAGATGAAGCGCTAATTCTAATACCTTCACTGTGAAACTGCATTAACAAACAGGCTTATATCCTTCATTCTCCAGCTGCATATTCTCAGTATTTGCTGGAAACGCACCAATTTAGCTGCAGAAAATAATTCCCCAAACTTGATGCATGTGTTTACATTTACTTTAATACACTTACGTGGAATGGCAGACATTCCCCTCACGGAGGATTGCTGCTTAGTAGCATTTCAGATTTTGGAGGGAGTAGGGTATTACTTGAGAAATAGTAAAGACAAAGTCAGCAGACAGGTTTCTGAGTAATGCACATGGGGAGATGGAAGCCTATTCCTTAGTGGTATTAAAAAACCTCCAAAGATTTAAGCCTTTTCCACTGGGTCTTAAAACCCACAAGGGTTTGTTTTCCTGTCAGGAATGGAAAGATGCACTTTCTCTTTTTTTCAAACTCAAACTTGTAAATAGCAGGAACTTAATCTCAGTAGCCTTCCTGCTAATTCACATAGTCTGGGGAAGGTCTGAGGACAATAAATCCAGCATAGCTGTGCCAAGGATAAAACACCCTTCTTCATTTCAAGGTGCTGGGTTGGTTCAATGCACAAAATTACCAAGATGCTACTAATAATTCCTTTAGCACCTGTTTTCAATTCTAAGACAACTTTTTAATAGACTTTTGAAAACTTAAATGGTAAACTCAATGTAAACTCAAAGCCAGTTCTAGAGCTGGGCTATAGTTTTAAGCTTGTCTATCTGTTGGTTTGTCTTTGCAGCTGAACAGCTCTGCTGTGATCTACAGTTCTGGTTTGCCTCCCATGGATAAGGTTTGACTCTATGGCAAAGACAGGATGGTAAAAAGGTGAGACTGTAACTCAGTTCTGTGTTTGCTATTCCTAATTAATTAATTGTTGGGCAGTAGCCTCAATGAATAGATGGATAGGTTGTACAGGGCAGCAAATTGTTGAGCACTTGCAGAATTTGAATCAACATATTTTCATTTTATTTGTAATTTGAATGTTGGATTTGCTCTTTTCAAGCCTTTCTTTTTAAATGTCTAAGTAACAGTTTATTTTTGAGACTGAGAGGTCAGACATTCAATCCTGTCATTGGCTGCCCTGAAGCTATCACATCAAAACCACAAACTCAATGCAAATAAAAAGACTGATTTATCAAATCTTTTGAGACTTTCATGACAAAATTTCATTGTGAGCACTAGGTGCAAGGGCAAGCAGGGAAGCTGGCCAGGAGCATGCTGAGAGTCAATGCTGGACAAAATTCTCCTCAGTCTTCCTGTAGGTGATCTACATAGGACTTTCCCTTGGGATCTGGACTCAGCTGAAGAGGAATCAGTGGGAAAAAAAGAGAAGGAATAAACTGGAATGATCAGGGAGACAGGCAGGAGAATAAACCAAAGAGTAGCAATGATAAATCTGGGGCAAGATTTAGCATCAAAATAATGTGGATCTGAGGAGGAGGAGGAGAAACATTTTCAGATTTTACTGCTGTCTTGATTTGAGAATCACAATTGCTCCCTGTGGTAACGCAAATGAATTCTACCGTAAAAGGTATTTGATAAAGTCTTTCATGCTCTTTCGAACAGTCTATACTATACAGAGGTTTTTTCTATCATCTATTATTTTATTATCTTCCTTTCTGAATTCAAATCACTTTATAGCTCAGATTCTGAAATACTTTAGAGAGGCATTTAGTATGCTGAGGAGTGAACAATCCGAGAGAGCTTCAGTGCATCTTTGCATTTCCAATGACACAGGGCATCCCACAACAGGTCACATCTCCTGCAAACTGCAGCAGCTAAACTCCTCTGTTACTCATGCCCAGACCTCCAAATCTTAAGGTTTGATCTGTACCACCTGTCAATAGTTTCAAAAGATTAATAAAACCTTTGGTGGTATCCAAAGCTTCTGGCCATATGCCAGCTTTAGTACATGTAAAGGCTATTATTGCTAGGATAAAGAACTCCCAACTGCCCTAAAAAGCCGTTTTCTTTTCAGCTGAAGGTGTATTCTGTGACTTGATATTCATGCTTAAAAATTCCTTTCCACCTCAACTTTGCTAGTAAATCCCAGTTGCACAAACATTCAAAGTGATTGCAGAGTTTGGAACACCACACAACGCCACTTCATTTCAAAACACAAGTGCTATTTTGCAGAACCAGCTACATTTGCATCCATTTTTACTTACAACAGTCTCTCCTTAGACCTGAGAACCCAGAGATGTTTCATGTCTCGAAGAAGAAATCCGTGTTCTAAAACACGCTACGAAGCCAAGCAGGAACACGGCCAGCAGAACAGAAACCATTAGAGGAAAGATAAGGGTGAACACTGGGTTGGTGTGACACACCAATTGTAAACATGATCAGACAAATCCTCAAGAGATGCAGAACAAAATTCCTCATCTCTTCTTTCACGTTTCAAGTTAGAAAGGGAAGCACTATTCCAAATACAGTGTATTTTCTCTCAACTTAGTAGTAAAAAAGGCCAGGTTGATGGGACTTTGAGCAGCCTGGAGGGGAAGGTGTCCCTACCAAAACCTAGATGACCTTTAGAAGTCCCTTCCAACCCAAAACATTCTGTGAAATATTTTAGAACAGACACTGCTCTTGCATACTTCCCTAAATACTTTCCCAAAGGGATGGGATTTGCATGGGTTTGGTTCAAGAAATTAACCATATTTGTTTAAAAAAATCAGGTGTATGAAATGATAATAGAGGAGGCTGAAATCCTGAATACATGATACACATAAGAAAGGTACAGTTCTGGTGGGGTTTGGTCAGATCCCATATGCCAGCACCCCCTCCACCTCAGAGCAGCCACAGGTCTGGTAGCTCCAGAAAGCTGCTACAAATCCAGCCCTATTGAGATGCAGAACCCTTGCCAAGATGGCCAACAAAGGTATAAATAAGACATCATCTTTATGGGCTCGCAGTCCCACCCCACATTAAGATGAGATTACAAACATTCTTACATGAATCTGCAAACAACCCAGTGGAAAAGATTTCCAGATGCTACAAGCTGTGTAAATATATCACTCCCAGATCAGAGAAACTGATACCTAAGTGCCCTTACCTCAATTTGATATGATGTTTTGACCACTAAACCTCGTAACCAGTTAGTGAAAAATACAATATTTAAATATAGTAGTATAAAGTATTCAATGGAGTGCTTCAAAATTAGTGAAAAGTTGAATTAAATTGAGTAGATGTCTTTAAAGACTCTTTTAAACTGTGATGTATTTTTCAACTGCACCAAATTTTTATTCTTTGCCATTAGTGGGAATATTCACTAATGCTTATTAACTAGTATTTTCATTATCAAAAATCCCTTTAAATAATTCCTGCATCTTAGTTTGCCAAAATAGGAAGAATTCTGATCAAAATTTCTATTAAACGGTTTTTGAATTAGACAAATTAAGCCCATGAAAAGAGGGTCAGTTAAGTCTTGTTATCTTCCATTTACTCATATTAATAAATCATTTTCTTAAAATAGTTCTACTTCTTATCTAAAATAATTGTTTATATTACCAGAAGTTGGCTACAATTTTCTAATGTAGACTAGAGCTGTCTGACATTTTGCACAGTAAGTAGGTAACGAAATGGTGATTTTACCCATAACAGAAAGAATGGGTAACTCTGTCACTTATGTGTAAAGTTTTAGACAGCTAAGTAATACAGATTTAAATCAAAAATGACAGATGCACTGGCTTGGAATATAATGGGCACTGAAGTGAACCTTTATTCCTTTTAGCAGCTTATGGTTAACTCTTAAATGGACCACACATTATCCTCACTTTTGAGTACTGTAACTATTCAGCTAAATGATCAAATGGCCATTCTGTTGGTGGCTGCTCTGTGCTCCAGGACACAAAGATTCCCTGACCTACTGTAGAAATTCTACTGAACTCATGTTAATCAGAGGTCATCCTGGAAAAAAAACCCCAGATGTTTCTCATTTGAGAACTTCAGTATCAAAATCTGTGCATTGCATATCATTAGGTCAAGTGGGAGTTACTTTGATTCATATTTCATAAAATATACACATGCTTCTCATCTGATCACTGTAGCAGAGTGTCTAGAACCCACACAGAGGCTCCTGAAACTAATTGTCCTTTTGTTGTCTCTTGCAGGTGAAAAATTTAGTTATAGAATTGTTAACAAAGTTTTTCACCTGCTAAACCCTTGATTTACTGGGGTTAATGATATGAGGAAAATTAATTGAATTTTCTTCACCACCCTTAATACAACTATAATATCAAGCATAATACTACCTTTAATGCTAGTTCATCCCCCAAGGCAAACTTTCATATCAGATTCATAAGAAAGATATCACTTTTGTATTTTCCTGGTCAGTAGGGTGTTAGGAATTCAAGATAAAAAAAGCTAGAATACAGATAATACCACTTCTTGAGGGAGAACCCTGCAAATAAAGATGCTTGAATGAACTCAGATTTGTCCATGAATTGTTGTTCTATTCGGATAAAATGCAGTAACAGTTCCAAGCATACAAAACCCTTGTTGTAGAGCTAGATCAATAACTAGCTCTTCAACAGGATGATTTTTTTTTTTTTTTTAAAGAAAAAGACCAGCAAACTTCCTTCTGGCAGAAAAAAGAACCCATGCTTTCTGTTCTTGATCAGATGGCCGAGATGGTCCCGACTTCATTGAGATCAAGTTCCAACTCATCACAAAATTCACAGACGTATAAACATAATTTGTTAATCACAAACCCAACATCTCTAACTCAGCTCTGAAAGTGCTCTTGACTGGTATTACCAGGCTTTCCAGAACTGCAGAGTGCACACTACAACTTGAGTGCAATACTGGCATTAGAGGGATCTATCAAGTTGAAGAGGTTGTTTCCTGTGATCTAGCATTCTGTACATCTGTGACTTTACTTGCATTTGTTCCAAAATGAATTTCATGCTTAACTTGTTTTTCTTAATTAAACTTCCTTTAGCAGTTTCTAATACGTGCATTATTAAAACTCATTAGTCCCATTCATGCCTGCCTGTCATTTTTGGCTTCATATTCATGTACCAAAGAGCTCTGCTGCTTTATATAGGAGGCAAATTAAATAATAAATATGAGAACTTGAACGTTTTATGAGTGTCAGTATGAGAAAGTGGCTGCAAGGCCCATAAGGTTTCACAAAAAAAAAGCATTACAGCTAAAGCTAACATGCTGACACATCTCTGATCTATAAAGTCTGCAGTAATGGTAGCAGTAAAGTGTTGTGCCATAGATGGGGAATTTTTCTCTCACATGAAATAGAAATAGGATATAGCACAGACTATATTTACTGTTGTAAAAAAAATTTCAAATAAAATTTCCCAAAAGCTTAGAATATAACACCATTAAACGTCTACAAAGATTTAGTCTTTCCATCTGACTTCATGTGTAGCTCCTATTATTCAGCTCCTTGTCCTCTTTTCATTTTCTACCCCTGTCTGTGAGAGACTTATTTCAGCTATAGCAACCAGGCTCAGTCCCCCTGTAGTCATGTCCTGGCCACGCTGACCACGACTCCAGTGACCAGAGGGTCTCCTGACCCAGCAGCAACGTCTTGTGGTGACTGTTCCAGGGCCCAGATTCTCCACAGAAATAAACCATCTTTGTGAAACCAGTTGAAGAACAAAAGCCCCATCCCACAATGCCTGTTTTGCGCAGGTTTGAGAATGTCAAAATATTCAGCCTATCTGTAAGGTTTCTCCTGACTAAATTGTCGTTTTCTCCTCATGAATATTTCTAACACTGTGTGCCTACATAACACTTTACTGCTTTCAAGTACTGTTTTGGAAACTGGGGGATGGGGTTGGGAAGGCAAAAGTTAAGGAACAACTTTAAGTTCAGATATTGAACTCGAAAGCTTCAGACAAGATGTAATTAAATAAAAGTATAAAACACAGCATAAGTGTATTCTCCTCATTAAATTCCCAGAACCAGTTCAACAAGTGAGCTAATGGATTCTCTAGGCAGGATGTGATTGAGGAGATTTAGAAAACATCTTTTTAAATTGCCATTTAAGTTCTCTGCTTCGTTGAAGGAATATGAGTTACTCGAAATACTATAGTTGTAAAGTGTCCTTGACCACTTTTATGATTTTACAGTCACGTGGTGCTAATTTCCAAGCATTACATTCATGGTGCAAAAGACCTAACCAAGCATCAGCAGAAGGTAAAAAGCTACCCAAAGGCAACACTAAAACTGATTATGCAGAAAATATTATGAGGACAAAACAGAAGAATTCAACAAATGGGGTAAAGAGAACTCAAATTGCCTTTCTTTTAATGGCCTCATGTTTTATTTTACCACAGCAGTGGAAAAACCATGTTACCCTGCTATGCACAGCCCAGATCTTTACGTGGCTTGGTAACCATGAGGATATTTACAGTACAGACTCTGTGCCCCCTGGTTTCACACAGCTGGTGCTCCCTCACACCACCTTTTGTTTTCTAGTGAGAAGTGCCATGGTGGAGTGAGTGCACAGTAAAATTTAACAGGGCACTAAGCAGCCAACCAGTCCCTTTTTATCTCTGGAGAATACACAAAACATCATTAATATGCAATTAATAGTTATGGAAACAAAGTCTGTTGGAAAAAACATGGGGTCTTCACAGGCAGGTGGAAACGTGCAGCTGAGTCACCAAGAAGCCAAAATTATTTCCCCCTGTAATCCTGCTAATTCAGTAGTAATCCTGGGGAATGTAATGTCATCATTTGTTATTAAAATTACAGGACATGCTCTCAATATGCAAGACATGATGAAGTTTTGCCATCAGGTTCTTTTGGTTTTGTGGTTTTTTCTCCCTCCCTTCCATACAAACTCTTGTGCAACAACTAGGTATCAGGGCAGGCATCCCCATGTGAGTGCTTATGTTCCCCTCATAATGCAGAGCTCAGAACCAGGGCTACAGTAATGGAAACAAGCCTCTAGAACAGCCTTTATTCATCAGTCAGGACCTATTTTTTATCATTATCTATTATACTTACCATGGAGGGATATCTGGGACTAATCAGAAACTATATCATTTACTGGATCAGACTGATAACTGCCCATCCTTTATTAAAAGAAATCCCCAGAGGTTTCTACTGGATCTCTAGCAAAATGTTATATTTTCATTATTTGCTTTCAAAGAACGTCTGTCTCCTTTTGCCCTTCTTTTTTCACTATTTAATTTTTAAATAGTTCCTTTTTCATGTGATTAAAAAACCATAATAAATATGACATCAAACAAATAATTCAGAGCTAGCCAAGGATGTGTAATACAGCTCTACATCTCTATTAGAAGGGAATATATATTTGCTTTTAATAAAGAAAGGCAAGCCAATCCATTACGAACTGAGACCACATCTAAGTCTCTGCTTTCTTCCCTTTTCCCCAGACTCCATTTGAACAATTAGAGTGGTTTATGCTTGTGTGGATGCCAGTGGATATTAAATATGTAAACTGAAAAAAAATACAACTACCACCACTACCATGTTCAAATTCCTCCATTCACTTGCAAATCAATTTATCTGCCTACAGCTCTGTCCCAGTCCTTAAACAACCCTCCTCAGCAGACTGCTCCACCTCCAGCCAAATAATCCAGAGAAAACCCACTTTGGTAAAGACATTTAAGTATCAACAGCTAGGATATTATCTTCTTACCCTACTCTAGGAGAAGGGGTAAGATAACCAAAGCAGCATCAGGACAGCAGCTCTCCTCCTCACTCCTACAGTCACTGCCTTAAACAGCCTGAACCACTCTCATGGCTTTCGTTGCTACTTCAGTTAATCACAAAACAGAGGTGTTCAGCCAAACCCTGCTTCCCAGCACACTTAGCGTGATTATCCTCAGCCTCATTTTTCTCCCCACAGCCTGCATATGATTCGCATGAAACGTACAGGATAAATGGGATCTCTTCGTAGGTATCTAAGGATCTCTTAATGGTTTGCTGCAAAACTGCTTTTGCAACATCATTGCAATCTGTAGCTACAGTCGAAGAAAAACAGTGTCATTTATCAAAAAGTAACTAAGAAGCAGTCTTCTTTAACCTTGCATCCTGCACCAGTAATAGAGTGGGGGAAGAAAAAAAAGAAAACATAAGTAATCCTTCCCAACCACTATTCCCAAACATGGCTACTTAGCTTTTGGCTCCCAATCTGCAAATCTAATTTCAAAGATGCAGAAGTGGTCTGCGTGTTACAGCTGTTGAGCCCACACAAGTCTCAGTGCAGTCAATGGGAATCAGTATCTTTGAAAATCAGGGCCCTGAAAAATGGGCTCTATTTTTAAATGCTCATTTATACCATGCATGGGTCTTTCTCTTGTAAGGTGCTTGTAATAAAGTACGTGCAATTTCATAAGTATCCTTTGCTTCAACTAAGCCAGCCCAGAAAAAAAGTAGGGGGAAATGTCCCAAAGCTCACAGTACAGCTCTTTCAGCAATAACAATAGTCTGTAGATGCACCAAAAATGCTGCTACTGTAAAAAATACAAACAAACAAAAAAACCAACCTAGGTCTTAAGGGAGCATGAAAAGGTTATTGTGAGCATTGCCAAAGATACATGGTTTCAGATGTGAATTATCTCTGTGAATTTACCAGTACGGTCTGGTCCCACTAAGGCTCTGGATAAATGCAAATATTGCCACAGTGGATGGCAGTGCTTGCAAAAAATAATTCCTAAAACAATTTCTTGCACTTATGCTGAGGAAAAGAAAAATCTGCTTCATTTCAAATTCACAGAACATCTAAACGTGCTAAAAACATTCACTTTGATATTTATAGCTTCTACAAGACATATTTCCATTTTATACTAGTGGATTTTAATGCCATAGTTGTCAGAGCTAAAACAAACTGGCCTTCCAGAAAGCAAACCCGGTGTCAAACTAAAATGATATTCCTTCAAAAGGTCAGCAAATTTACAGAACGAAATGGCCAGTCCAGATTGTGTCACCTGCACCAGCAAGAACACAACACTATAATCAAGCCCTGGTTTGTTTTATTTAAACAGTTATTTGAATGTAATTGCTCTTAAACCATGTGCATCCTTAAAATTATTCCAGACAACATCCTTTCTTCTGATTCCAAGGTAACATTCTGGCTTTAATTATAAGTCAATTAATATTAAGTAATTTAACTGATTAATTTTAATTAAACCTGTTGAAAATTGATTTTCCTGTAGCAAGATGATGCTCTAGTGCGATCATCAGGAAAGGAGGATGGGGGGGCAGACGGGG
>NW_008236696.1:1505583-1506162 GCF_000691975.1 Corvus brachyrhynchos | reverse complement strand
TTAGCCCTGTGGTGTGCCCCCCCCCCGCCCCCCCCAGCCGCTGGGAGCGGGAGGTCTCCCAATAGTGCTCCGGACACTTCCCAATTATACAGATTTTTATATATTTTTCTCCCCTTTCCTGGGATCGGGGCGCGGGGAGGGGGGGCTGGAAATCCCCATCCGGAATCCAGCCTCATCCGTGCGGAGCCACCTCCATGTAAATCCGACCATCAGGCAGGCAATGGAAATGATCAAACGCTACTTCTCTCCGTCTGCAGGCAGATAATCCCACTAATCCAATAGATCTCCCCCGATCCGAAATTGCCCTCCAGACGAATCCCTTTCGCTCGGTGTCCGGCGGGCGACCGCGGAGCCGCGACGGTGCCCCGAGGGGCACGGGAGGGGCGCGGAGGGGTGCGGAGGGGTGTTAATCTTTTTTGGCTCCTGGATGCACGGCTCGCTCAAACCGCCGAGATCCCTGCTTTTTCCCCTATTACACGTTTCCACTCCAAATTGCTGCTGGATGAAAAATGGTACAAAGATACCCCCAGCGGCGGAGCGGCGAACAGCGCGGGCAGCCCCGGCCCCGCACCGCCCCGC
>NW_008236696.1:1485468-1505543 GCF_000691975.1 Corvus brachyrhynchos | reverse complement strand
CCGCCGGCGGCCGCGGGCAGCGGCACGGAACGCACGCACCGCTGTGAGCGCCGGGGTACGAGGGGATGCCAGTGCAGGATGGAGGTGCTTCACGCACCTGCGTGCGTGGGGGTGGGCTGCAGCCTCTTAGTTAATTATGCCCAAATTGCGTAACTTATATATAGTTTGTATAGAGAGATGTGGATTATACTCAAATATTTCACTCGGGTGTAATTTAGGATGAGGCCGTGGTCTCACTTACTTGGATTGGCACTGTCTGCACACAAGGTATAAGTGACTCCTTTTGTTTCCCCTTGCTGTTTCTTGAAATCTTTTACTTATTTGTCATTGCTTTCTTTCATTATTCTTTCTTTCATTATTTCTAATTGAGGGAAAAAAAAATATTCTCCGACCCCAGCACTCACGCTTTCTAGGTTTTCTGTGAAAACTCAGGGGACGTGGGGAGAAAGGAAGGCCGGATCAGAAGGACAAGGAGAATAGTCCTTTGAATGCTAAAAGGTCTCTTCATTTTTTAAGAACAGCCACATTCACACATTAAAACATCCTGATTTTAGCCTCTTGTAGAGAGCTCATTAGCATCTGTTATTTTAGGAGGTACTTCCCTTCACTCTGTGTTTAAAATCTGTATTTTGCTTCATTAATATCCACCTTGGTTTAAAATATTGACACTAATCAAGCGCAGCAAACCCACTCATGTTTCCAAGCCTACAGCCCCAGGCAAGGTCTGGAGGTGCCTGATAATTTGATAAGCTTTTACACCCTCACCTGAGAGCACATCCCAATGGAGGCAAGGTCAGTCCCAGCCTCGCTGGGCTGTTTATGTCTCTGAGTCCCACTGAGGATCTGGATCTAAATGTCCATAGCAGGAGTGACAGGACACAGCAGCAGTTTATCCTGTGACATTCCCATGTACTGGTATAATCGTGGCCTGGGCACATTTTTCACCTGTCTCAATAACTATTATAGTCCATGGTTAATTATGAAAGTCCAGAATCCTTCAGTACTCTGAAATTTAACTCTTTGGCTGTCACCAAAAGCGTGCAGCTCTCAGGTATGGGAGGGAAAAGCAGAACACACTCTGCTGACAGAGCAATCCTGTGCACGTTGTTAGTCTCAAGGGAATACTACATGAAAAAAAAAAAAAGGGTTTCAAAACTAGAAAGAAAATTTGTATTTGAAAATCAATCACTTGCCACCAGCCACAGATCAACCAACAGCCTAAAAACTATCACCAAAGAGGCAATACCAGGTGAGATATTCTGCTATTCTTCATCCACACAAAACCCTGGAGGAGCTTTATCTTTGGGTTGTTTTTTGTACTGAAAAGTAAGAAATAAAGGTGGAATAAAATAACTGCACTCTCCTTGTCACTCTATGAGCCACTGGAATCCAAGTGGGCAAAGTTTTATTCTCCCTCCTTCAAGGAGGATGTATCTATCTTCCCCAGGTTCCCTGAGCCACCATGTGAACATCTTGGAGTGCTCTGAGTACCATTTCAGCAGATTGCCCCCTACTAACTGTGGGGGGAAATCTACCCAATTTCTCTCTTTACCATGTCTTTTGTAGGTGGCAGGAGCTGATAATTTACACCCAACTTGTAACAATCCCACCTCTGGCCACCAAGTCTCCATCTGGTCCTAGCCCATCTTCACTTGTGCAGAAATGGCACCAAATTGTTGAGCACGTTAAGTTTTTCTTTGACTCCCTCTCACAGCAGAGATGTGTGATATCAGTTCATTCACAGATCACTTCTGCTCTGGCCTGTCCCCAAGGTTGGAGTTCCTTTCCAGAGCTTTTCCACTGTCTTTCACTCTACTTCCATCCTCTGTGCTTCAAACATTTCCCTCCTTCTTCCCTCCAGGGGCCTCAATAGCATAACAGCTCTCAGCCAAAATGCTGCTGGGGAAAGAGAAATACTGGCTTGTGGAGGGCAACAAGATTTGTCTCCAGTTCCAGAAAATTGTGCAGGTTCAGGAAGGGATATTTGGCTTAAAAAACAAAGTGTGGGGCTAATACCTCTCTACTGAGATGCGGTAGCAACAGCTGAGCCTACATATGTGGTAATAATATATTATATTTTGATATATTATAATATATGACATGCTGGTATTACCAGCACAGTGTCTGGTGCTGATTCAGTCTACAACCAGGATGTCCTTGCCTTTAAGAACTAAGTGGCCTGCATGCACATATTTATATATATATTTATATGTATTTTTTTATATATATATAGGGTTGGAACTACACGATCTGTAAGGTACTTTCCAACCCAAACCATTCTACAATATACGCACATACATGCCTATATATAAATGTGTAGAGAGTGTTCGAATTTGTTTGAAGCAAGGGGAGAAGAACCTGTAATTGATCAGAACTTTGTTAAATATGTTTTAATGCCCTGCATGTCAAAAAAAAATACACTTTCATTGCAACCTAGGGAATGCAAAACTAGTTTAAAGACTGGCATTGTTTAATATTTAGTTTGGCTGAGTCTTGATAGGGTTGTGTTATCTGCATTTATTAAAAGAATGAAAAGAGAGATAAACTTCCATGGACTGAAAATCCGTGGAAATTTCAAAGGCCAGCATCCTGCAATATTCTAAAATTCTCCTCTGCTCCATTTTCTCTGTTTTAAGAACATGAATCCCTTCATACAACCCTCATGTAAGCACCTAACTTCTAAAAAGAGCAAAACACACAATCAAAAGCTAAAAAGAAGAAAGAAGATCCCAACTAGCAATCCAAGCTAAAGTGCACATTGAGATACATTAAGTATGCACCCAAAGCTTTGATGGTAGGCAAGCTTTTTGATGCAACACAAGTTTCATGAGTGACTGAAATATATAGCTTAAGACATTCAAGTTCTTTTTTCAAGTATAAATTTTATCAGACTGTGTTTCTCAAAAAAAATTAACTTTTCTAATAGGTAGAACAGGTGGAATTGTTTACATGTACAAGATACTAAAGATTCATTAATTTGTCTCAAGATAGCTCATTAAATTTTGTCTTGCAATAACTTTGTTAAATATTTTCTTTGCTTTTACAAAACTTAAGATTACTCATCTCTGTGCATTTATATTCTTTAGATTGCCCCAATTGCCAGATATTTAATGAAATTATAATGCCTGTCTATGAGCTGCTGTAGTTAGCTGCAACTGCTGAGTTATTGCCATTCATTTGGTTTAACCTTGCCAAGAAGAGCCACTTAAAGCGGCCATCCCTCTTCACAGAGCATCTTCACAAAGACACAGGGCCCTGACAGTCCTTCAGTCGCTCCAAACACAGTTATCATTTGCTTTCTTTGGTATTTTCTTTTACACTAAAACAAATACATTTTAAAAAATACAATGCTTTGCTTGTGTGGCAAAGAACTCCTTTGGGACTGATCAGAGTTTCACATATCAGAAGTCAAGAAAATTAACAGCACTAGTCTGAGGGTTCTGACTTTAACTCCTTCTTGCCCACAGAAGTGCCCAATACTGCCATCCCTTACGGCCTCACCTCCACCTCTGCTGCACTTAAGTACTCAGGAGCACTGGTTTCCTTCCTCCCAGCCCATGATGGGGCTCATGCAGTTTTTCATCTAATGGGATTTGGATTCTGACATCATACAGGTTGTCCTCGGTGACATTCACTTTTTATCATTAGCACCTTGTGCTGGGATGTTTAATTGGCTATGTTGTATCTCTGCACTGTAGATTTATTTTGCATTTTCATTTAATTAACAGCCATGACCAGTGGCCTGATGGATGGCAAAGCATTCTGTGAAGAAGAATCCTACTGGATTAAAAGCTTTGCTGGAAGGTTTCAAACACCCACTCAGTCTGAACTTCTCAAAAGCAATTTTCTGCAAAGTGCCGTGTTCCCAAAACACAGTGCTCGACAACAGGGGAAGAGGAAGGAAACAGGACCCAAGATGAAACAAACCCTGTTCCTACAGACTCACCCCTCTCCAAGTGTTGACTGGATGCTCAGATGAGCACAATCCACCCGTGGCTAGTCTGAGATTCAGAATTTCAGGTTCTTTTGGGTGCTGTTAAAGACGGATATTGATAAAAAAAGCCACTGCCAGTGTTCTTACTGGAACTTAATCAGTAGATTACAACACATTACAACACTGTGCTTGCCAGGGAACTCTGAATTAATTATAAAATCCATTTCCTTGTTTATGTGGCTGGGAATACATTTAGTCCAGAGGAGTTTTATGACTTTGTTCCTTCCCAAAATTTCAGTTATTATTTGAAGCCATAATCCAGCAGTACCCTGGTTTGCAGTGACCCAGTAGAGGAAACTACTGGGCTAGACTTTGTTTTCTAAATTATGGAAAGCATTTATACAAAGATTTTTCTGCTCATACTGTGTGAAAGCTGACCAATTTCTAATTTTTCTAATTAAATTGGTTTAAACCTAACACTGAGCACATACTGTATTCTACTTCCAACGTGCTGAGTTTGAAAGCACACAGGGACATTCCCTGAAGGAGCTGCTGTTCTGAATCTCTATTACATGCAGTTTGTATTCATTTAGACCCAGCAAGCAAATGACAGAAAACTATGGGCCAACTTCATCTCTGATGTGATGAAATGGAAGTTGGAGGAACCTCATCAGAGGGTTTTTGTTTCCTAATACTTAAACTCAGCAGAGAAAAAGGAACACATAGCCTGGATGGTTAGCATTTTCAAGTATAAACAGTAAATTGTTTTCCACGTGCTTTTACTGTGGCATACCTTTTCCTTTTTCACCAGTCACTTTCCATAAGCGAGGAAAGCTTGAACTTCTGTGAATTAAGACGTGCTGGAACCTTGACACTCTCTGTACTGACAGAGCATTTTAGGCCCTTATTTAAATCAGTCAGTAATAAGATGACCGAAACACATCATGATTTTACTACCAGCTTCTCTTGGCATCTGTTTGCCTCCAGTTACGATTGCGCCGATAACTTGGTGACCGATATAATTGGCCTGGCTGTCATTATGGCTACTGGCCAAAAGAGGCAAAGATGTTTCATAAATTTTCTTTTCAGATGCACCAAATAACATGATCCATTAATTAAAACTCAGGCAGTCGCAGTTAATTCCTGACAACTGAAAAAGATGCAATTTGAAAACACTCCTAAAGAGCAGTAAATCACTTCCAATCTGCTTTGTGTGAGCTGCATTTGAAAGAGGCTGGGGCGTGCTGGGGTTTGGGTAGGGCTGGGAGTCAGAGCAGAACCCTGGTCTGGGTCTGCCAGTGACTGGGTGGAGACCTTGAGCAAACTCTTTTATCTTTCCTGCCTTTAACTCTGTCTAATCCATTCTGATTTTTTTATAACCAGGGCAGAGACAATCTTCCCATACCAAGGAGAAGGGGGAAGGCATGTAGGGATTCCCAGGCTGGGGAGGAGAGGGAGGTCAAGAGGCAGCCTCTGCCAGCCCCAGCTGTTTGGCACTGACCTATGCAGCTGCCTGCAGGTGCAGCAGCAAGTCTGTGCTCCTGCAGGGAACTAAGAGGCCTCTGAAAGAGGCCAGCCACCCCAGAGGGTTGTGTGGGACTGACTGATTTTGTGGAGGAGTCAATATGAGGAGTGCTTATGAAATTCTGCCAAAATAAGCAGTGGGAAATAATGAACCAACAGAAAACCCTTCATAAAGGACACATTCCTGTACTTTGGAGGCATTAATCAGCATCAGTGGTGATGGGAAGTCCAGGAGATAATATAGATATGAAAACACTGTTGTACAGACTTTGTAACACATTCACCTGCTTATCTTAGTAAGTCTTAAAGCTTGTCATGGCTGGGAATCCGATTCACTGCACAATGACAAACGACACAAAATTGACACGTACAGGCAAGAACACACAGGCAAAGCAGAGAGAACAGAAACTGCCAAGGATCTCCAAAGCAAAGACACCTGAAGAGCTCCTGAACTGAAGGACCCAGAGAAGCATCAACTCTAACTGGCAATGAGAGGGGTAATAATCCTTCTGAAAACACAATTACTTTTAAGAAAGTAAACTGAAGGCATATCAAATCACTTGTGGTTTCTGAAAATCTCACTGTAGCATAAGTGAGCTGTTCTTTACAGCCCAATAATACTATTCCTGTAAAATCTAGCAGCCCAAATGATTTAATAGCAGAGTAGCAACAACAAAATTCCTCATTGTAGCTGTGTAATGGGTGCATGTTTGGTTATGAGCCTTTGTGTCTCTTGCTGCACATAGACACCAGATCTACACGGTGAGGCACCCTGGAAAACTGGACACACCAACAGCACCCCTGCTCTATGCAAAATACCTGCAGATACCTCTGTCTGCCATGACAGCAACAATGCAACCTCAGGAAGCCTCAGCTGCCATCCACGTAGGCAGACTAGAAGAAGAAGTTAAAAAAGAGAAAGAAGCATCATTAGAGAAACCGCAGCAGCCTACAAGGCTATTATTTAATTGATGTCATAACCCAGGAGAGTGTATGATCCTCTCTACACTGTGGTCATGTCACAGAGTGCTCTCTACACGGACTTTGAAACTGCAGCTGTTTTTTATAACAAGATCAGCTAAAACCATCTGAAAGTTAAATCTATACAAATACTTTGTAATACTTATCTGTGGCTGAAGTGAATCCCACACCCAGGAAGACATGACTTTGAATTTTAATTTTCAAATTTCTAGGTCTTGATTGCAGAATACTGCTTTTTCTCCCCCCACATCTGGCATTTGCAGAACTTAATGAACAATGTCTCTAGCATTCAGAATTAGCAAAATACAGCTTAATCTCCTTCTGTGTGCCAAACTTTGCCATTCCCTTGCTGTAGAAAGTGAGCACACTGGTTCTCAACAAATAGTTTCTTAGGCAAGATGAAAGAATTCATTAGTTTTCTATTTCTCAGACCTTTCACTTCCTTTCCTATTCCAGACAAACTGAACACCCAAATTTCCTATTTCTACTAATAACGATGCTATAAAATTTCTGCTGGCAAATATTATTATTCCAGCTGAGAAATTTACTCTAATAGCTGAGAAAAAAATCCTGCAGCTAACTCCGTGGTCTGTGCATCAGCCAGTAGAGGGTGCAGGCATTGTGGCAGCATTCCCCACACGCCTGAGCCGGCCACTGCTGCTGCTTCAGCTTCTTTCTAAGGTGAGCAAATATAATAAAGCACCTAACGTTGTGTTATGGGTCAGTTCAATGTTAAATAATGTGTAGAAATTGAAAGGCACCTGTTTTTCTCAGCTTTTCGTTTTCTCTGTTCACAGCTGTTCTCAGTGTTTACAGTGATGGTGGGCTTGTGCTGCACACATGAAATTCAGACTGCAAGAGAGGTTTGCAAGCTCACATTGCAAACCTAAGAGACGTTTCTGTGTGATATTTTCATAGTCACAGGATTAAAAAAGGGGGATTTCCTATCAATAAAAAGGTTTATTTCTATTATTCAGCCTTCAATCAAACAAACTTCCACTGAAATTAACCAAAAGTGTTTCTCTGACTCCGGGAATATTAGCTTGGAAAGGTGATGTCAGGTAGAGAGGGGTTAAGAGGCATTTGTGTGCAGAGGGATGTTGCAGCAGCCCTTGTTAAAGGGGGAATTATCCCAAGGCACCGTTTTCCACCTTCCACAGCCACAGTCCTGGATGATGGGGCCCTTGATGGGCAGCCACAGTTCCACAGCACTTTTCAGCCCAGGTTTGTCCATATTTCGCAGCAAGGCTGGCACAGATTGAGTCAGACCATACCTGTAGGAGCCCATGAACACATCTGCTACAGTCCAGCGTTTCACATCTGCAATTCCACTGGCAGTGCCTGCTCTACCCAACTGTCTTGGAGTCTGCTAAGGCCAAAATAAAACACTGGGATTTAGGGGGGATTTAGGCCACGGGAACCTAAGCCCAGTGCTTCAGTCAGCCTAAAACTCTATTAGAGTCAGCTCAGCACCAGCAGAATAAATGAAAACACAATGTAGAACTTGGCAATACTGAATCATGGAGGTGAACAACTATCAAGGAACGATCATAGTGCAATAATCACAAGATACAGACCATGAAAGGGTTTGTGGCAGGTGAAAACAAACACATTTACACCACATCGAGCTAAAATTTGAGTCTAAAATGAAGGATATACTTTTATTTTGGGCAAGAATTTGTTGATCTAAAGGCCAAAACAAACATTCTTGTCTCTTCAGCGCGTGGTAAATAACTGACAACATCTTTCAGCATTGTCTGAGGTTTGATTGCAGGTTACCTTTCAAAGATTAGACAAGATAAAGCACCTTGCATTCGCACACCTATCTGACAAAATGACATCTCAGAGTGGCTTGATAAAATACGATGGTAAATTTTACAGGTCAATAATCTCTGCCTGGTAGGAGCAAAATCAGTGTTGTCCACTCCTTTCCTACAGAGCTATCAGCGGTGGAAACGACCAGCAACATCCCAAGTGAAATGTCTCAAATCTCAGTACAGTCCCTGCAGCCATCCAGTTCATCAAAGTAAGAAACAAGCTGAGGAGAGCTCATGTTCAATGATGCTCTGAGGGAAAATGACTGTCTGGCATCAGCACTGGAAGTAGGATGTGGCTGACTGATGATTTTGGATTGGTTTTTTGGAAAATACTGGGTAAATTGAGTAATTTGAACCAATCATGGACTATATGGTGTAACACAACATTCTTCTGCCCTGCAGTCTCCCTTCTGGGAAATCTGGAGTGGTGGGGAGTACATTTATCAAGAAAATAATGACCCCAAAGAGACTCCTTGAAGCCTAAGGTGGTTTTTTTATAAGAGGGCTCTAGGGAACTAATTAGGAGGAAATAGCTCCTCAATGTCCTGAGTGCACTCCCACTGAGAAAATAAACAATTTACTGATTCATGCAACTCCAGACATCCAAAGATAGTCATCTTTATGACATGTTTTTTGCAAATATGGAACATAGAATGGCATGCAGAGGCAGTGTTTGATAATGAAAGAAAGGTGTATATTCAGGGACACACCCTTGTCATCATTATTTGAATTTTTATCTTTCAATTTGCAATTAAGGTATTCCAAAGAAGTGTGTAGTATACAATACAAAAATTAAGTTAAAAAGATGAGGTTACTTTCTACCTGTTTTTATATCCTTTAACCAATTTCCTTGTCCTGCTATGTTCCATTCATTCTTTGGAAAACAGGAGGTGCAGGAGTTTTGGGTGTAGACAAATGTTCGGGCAGCAAAAGCTCTAGAATCAGCTTTGAAAACACTCAGTTTTGCAAATATTGAATCTTTTGGGCTTGCCCCTAGAAGAGAAGGCCAAGCATTCTGATCAAGAAAGCAAAAAGTCCTGAGAATGGAAAACAGCAGCAGTCCATGTATTCCAAAGATACAGACACCCAGGAGTAACGTGGAGTATCAGAGGGAGGGCTGGCAAGAACGAAGGGCAGCACATTAATATTTAGACTGAGCATCAGCAGAAACGTCCTGTCAGCGTGATGTGTGAAATTATCCTAAGGGAAGCAGCTGAAGCTTGTTGCTGACAACAATCACTTTTCAGCATTTCAGGCTGGCAGCTCTGTTTCTACACCAAACATTCTCATCAGTCCTTTCATTTTCTGGTAAACAAAAGATAAATGTATATAGTTGATATCATCAGCAGTGGACCCATACGAATAGGTTGGTGTTGTAAGAAGCTGAAATAGAAAGCTTGAGCCTGGTGGAAGAAGTGAGCAGGGGCCCCCAACATAAAAAGGACATGGACCTGTTGGAGTGAGGCCAGAGGAAGACACAAAGATGCACCAAGGGCGGGAAACCCTCTGCTCTGGAGCCAAGCTGGGACAGCTGGGAGTGTTCACCTGGAGAAGAGAAGGCTGCAGGGAGACATTAAAGCTCTTTCCAGCACCTAAAGGAGCTACAAAAGAGCTGGAGAGGGACTATGACCAAGGGCATGGAGTAATAGGACAAGAGGGAATGGCCTTAAACTGATGGAGAGCAGGTTTATATTAGAGATAAGGAAGAAATTATTTACTGAGAGGGTGGTGAGGTGCTGGAACATGTTGCTTAAAAAAACCCAAGGTCAGGTTGGATGGGTCTTCGAGCAACATCTTTGTGCTTGGGACCCGTGAATAAAACTGTGGGTCAAAATTATTTGAGAACTACAAAACGTTGCTTGTCAAATCAATGTTAGAATAAATTGTATCTGGCTTATAAAAGAATTTTGCTAGAAGGAAAATTTAGAGAGTTCATTCTGCCTAGATATCACCTAAAAGATTTATGTATGATAAGGTTTATGTCATTGTATATCGGTGAAACGTGATTGCATACAACTTCCAATTTCACCCTCCTTTCTGGGCAGTTCTCAGAAAAAGGCATCCAAACCAGCAGTCATTTATCCTTGATTTAAGCACAATTTGATGCTTGCTTAATATACACACAAGTAATAATTCAAGACAGCACAAAGTGTGCATTTGACAGGCTTCCAAAAGACACCAATGCATTTTAACATTTTTGCATTTACAGGCATAAATTCACGGGTCTCTCTCACAGGAGATGACTTGAAAAATTCTGTGCACTAATATGTTCTCTACAGAGTACTCATTTGTTCACTGTTTTAGCTGCATGTTCTTCATGCTTTATTTCCTGTAACGCTTATAGGATTGTGATATTCAGAGACCCCATTACTATTTACCCATACAGCACCATCACCACTCAAAACACCCAAAAAATGGGGATTTGCAGGATTTTTCCACTGCACAGATTGTAATGATTATAACAGTCAACAGAAACTCTCTATAAAATATGACTGACAAAACTATGCCCTAGAGAGCAATGGTTAGATAATAATATACATACATAATGTCATTGTTATATTGATTTATACAGATGTGACATTACCTACACTTTATATGAAAGAAAAAAGACAGTTAATAAAAGGAAAAACAAGTCATATAACTTATTCAATCAAGAAAAAAAACTTAAACCAATATTGAACAACATATGTACATTATTCTCCATCTCACACCTGCCTTCTGAAACATCCCCAAAGCAAGCGTTTTACAAATAAAAGAGCAAACCAGCTCCTAGATCAAACTTCTTGCTATTCACAGCATGTTTGATCAGACTTGGCCAGAAAAAAGATTTCTCTAAACAAATCCCTCTAAATGAAACATCTTTTCCCCCCAAACCCATCAGCTCATTCTTGGTTCTTTGGGAAACTGTGCACCATTAAGAGTGAAGGTTCAGCTCAAGTTACTCATGAACTTGTTACTGAAGGAAGATTAAAACATATCTTAGCCTACACTGGAAGTTTTTGAAGGTACATAGATTTACTATCTGCAGAAAAAAAAAGGTAGCAACACACTCCTGTACACAGACCTTGCTAAATTCATAATAAAATTCTTGAGTGCAAAAAAACCCACAAAACCAAGTAAAATGCACTCTGACCAATCATTACTGCAGTCAACATATGTTTCTGAAATTGTTTTTTGACTCAAATAAAGCTGAGGCCAGAGGACACCTGGAGGCCTCTGGCTCCTAATGAAAGAAACACGTCTACTGAGACAAGATCAGATTTTTGTGTCATCTTTTTTTCTGTTAAAATACAGATGGTGTTTCCAATGATTCACAGCCCAAACTTCTCCCCTTCAGCTCTGTTGTGATGAAGTGACCAGACTGAAAAAAGGCTCTTGCTCAGATTAAACCCCAAAGTCTTCAGGGATTCCTTAACCCATCTAAAACACAGGTCTCTACAGAGGATACTTGGTTCAAAAGGACAGAAAATTAAAATATTAAGGGAAATATAATGGAAGATATAAATCCTTACCCTCATCCAGACTTAATATTTGACTGTTCCAATGACATAACTGTGTAAGGCAAGCAAAATGGGACGAAGACAGAATGGTAAACTCAGAGGAGAAAGTTACGGCAGGGTTTTCTCTGCACTCCTTTTTATGTAAAATGTAAATAATTTAGAACCTGTGTACCAAATTTGCACCTCATTTTCTACTGTAAGTTATTACGTGCACAAGATAATTTTTTATGCTGTATCAATTTTTAAATAGACTAAATTCCTCAGATTACGCAACATACCAAAAATAAAACACCAGCTTCATGAAAGCCAGTGGCCTTAATGCAATAAAAACAGGCAGATGAAGTGAAACTTGGCAGCTAAATAATACATTAAGATCAAACATACCAAAAGAAGCAAAGTATTTTCAATGTTAGGATGCTATATCTTAATACATATTTATTCAGTAGATCTAAAATATCAAATGGAGCATAGAAGCCAACAAGAAAAAGTCCAAGTCAGTGAGGAGAGGCAATAAATGCCTTCTCCTGGCAGCTGGATGCTTGGAATGATCTAAACTAACTGCTAAAAACACTGAGTGAATCAAGAAACAGAGAACTTCGCATGTAAGCAGGAAGACAGACACCAAATGACTGTCAGACGTTATGACAGAAATCTGAAACACTTTGCACAGTGTCTGAATCCCAGCCTGACTTCAGGATTCAGGCACAGTCACCCTTCTGTAGTGTTTCCCATGGACAAGGTCACAGGCATTTGGCAAATGAAGGTGGCCTCGGACTGCACCGAGTGTGCTGGAGGGGCCAAGCCCTCCTGTCCCTGACAAACCCGACAGCCAAACCAAGAGAGAAAAAATACTCCCTTTCTTCTAGCTTTAAATCCACCTAGGGAGGCAGCATGGATGGTGATAGAGCCATGAAAGGGCATATAAATACTTCAGGACAGCTTCCACTCAGAGCCCGCAGGACTTTATTTTAATAGTTCCACAAGTACAAAAACCAGCTGATACTCTCCTTTGAAAGCTGCTGTGTGCCACTGACAGCTGAGATGATTTACAGGAGCCATCAGAAACTTCAGCCTGCTCCTCTCAACAGTTCATTTTAATTCAAGAAAACAAAGTAAAATGGGCTGCACATTAGGCTCTCCTGCTGTCTTAAATCATGAAATAATTGTGTTGAAATTCATCATGACCTTGTGTTGTGCTTCTCTAAATATCTTAGAATTATTCTTCTAAAGTAAACCAAATCAAAGAAACCTATGCTGCCAAATAAAAAGAGCCTAATATTGATAACAAGCTTTCTTTTCCACCAACAGCCAGACCATTACCACTCCCAGGCTGACAATGCCTGTAAATTAAAATATCCAGTGACATTTAAGCAAGTGGAGACTTGACAGAAATTCCCATCAAGCCCTCCTTGCAAGGTTAAGAGAAGACCTTCAAAAGAAAAGGAATTTGATTGGTGATACATTTCCCAGGTCGAGAGGGGCTTGATATTGTGCCCTAATGTATTGCTTCATTATATCATTTATATGCTTCAGCTCTAGCATCAGTCATCACTAACGACCCAGGCCACCCTCATCTCTCACACAGCACTCATCAGAACTGGCTGCTCTCAACATCTTTGTCCCTTTTTGACCAAGGTACTGGTTGCCATCTAAATTCATTATCATCAACACATGACAGCTACAGAATTAGCTGCAGAAAAGGAAGATTAGATTCCCAAAAGCAGAATTCTGGTCCTGTCAGCGGGGAGCTGAGCAGCGCCACTACCAGATTGCAGAGGTCCTCACCTCTCAGGCTGTGCTGCTGGTTATGAGCAGCTGCTCTGAAGCTCCACCAGTGGAATTGGCTTGCAGCTACCTTTCCCTTTCAATCCAAAATGCAAGAAAACTTCTTTTTAGTGTTCTCCATCTGCAAGCGTGTCACTACTTTACTCTGCAGAAGAATAAACGCCTTGTGCTGCTACTAACACAGGTCTTTGTGGGGATAGAGGGGCTTAGAGAGGCCTCTGCTTCCTCCTTTCAGCACAGTGTGCCCTTTCAGGAGTGCTTTTGAATCCTCCGTGGGACCTCCACCTCAAACAAACCCTCTTCTGCCTCTTCCAAGCCTTTTCCTTCTAGCTACAGTTTTATCACAAAATGGTCCAAATAATGAAATAATCCAAAACTGAAAGGACATCTTAAATCCTCCCTTCAGTCTTGCTGCTCCATCCCAAAGGAGGACACAGCTATTCCTCAGCAATGTTTGCCAAGCCAAATGTGCTTTGTATTGCCAGTACCTGTCCTGTGCTTCAATCCAAAGAGTAATGCCACCATTCCGGAGCAATTGACACAATCCGGAACAGCCGGTCATTATAAATCACAATGTCCTAATGAAGGATAAAAAGAAAAGGAACATTTATGTGGCAGACATATTTCACAGCACATTTACACTGGCATTTTTCAAGAGCTGAAAAGGTATATGGACAGGGGGTGAGAAAGGAGAAGTGAAATAAAGAACTATGATATACTCACAGGATGTCTGTTCTGAGCACAGACAATTTTCTGAAAACTTTTTAAAGGTCATGGTTGCTAGAATTTACACTGAAAACTCGAAGTTTTTTTCCCCTTCACTTTGCTGATCTTAATATGTCCTTCTCCTTTGTGATTTCATGCCATGCCAAAGCTAGTTACTAACTTTCTTAGGCTTCTTGTTACTATTCAAGGAGTATTATATTTATGATGCACTATATTACTGTAATAATTAATAACAATTTGCTTCAGAGTTTTCATTAGTGTGATCACTGACTTGAAATGCAGTGCAGAACACAACAAAATAATAATATTAATAATAGAAATACAAACAAGAGATGCAGTTGTCTGTATACTTCAAGGAAGTGGCACCTCTTTTAAGGAGAACTTGCTGGGTTTTAGCAGTATTTAACTAGCATGAAAGGAAACCTCCTATGAGCATGTGAGCTTTGATGTCTGAAGAATTTTTATTGCCATGTAATTGTTTTAGTTCATTTCTCCTGTGCCATTCTGAAGGCTTCGTTGTCACTAGTCTTCCAGATAAAATTCAATAATTGAGATCCTTAATTTTTAATCTGCCTGCTTGACCTTCATACCTTTAACTGGCAGCGAACCTCCACATCAGACATCACGGCGACAGAAAAATGCCATACAGCACTTAATGCTCCTTGTTAGGCTTCAAACATCTTACTTTTCTTTTCCTCTTTTTTTTTTTCTTCCTTTTTTTGTCTCCACTAGGGATTGCTCACACTTACAGCTGGTGAGGGATGAGCAGGTTAATGACAGGACCATAAAATAAAACTCCACTTAAAGTCAGAGTGAGCATAGCAGCAAGTACCAGGATCTCCTGAAAACCTAAATGAGTCTGCCAAAATGGTTACATATGTAGCAGGAACAGCAAGTAAATGCAAGTCTATGGTCCTAAAGAGTAAGTGTAATCACTATTTTATCTCCATTTAAATGATACATTAGGACAGAAGGAACACCACTGCATTCCTTGCTACACAAACAGGTATTTAACAGTGGTAGCATTTTATGCAAACTACCTATTAAGCTACTAAGAAAGCTCCAAAAAACGTAGCAAAGTAATTAAATAATGGACAAGGCCTGAGGTTTATTATAAGCCTTCCAAACCATAAAAGCAATGCCAAAAGATAGTATAAATTTTGTATTGTTTGAATGGACTCTTGGAGTCCTGTACTCTAATCTACTCTTTATTACTCATCCACAAAACATCTAGCAATTTTTATTACAAGTCCCATCCATTACAGTATTAAACTTAAATTCAATATACACTGCAAGGTCGTGATCCTGTTGGTGATGAAAAGCTGTGCCTTGTAGAGCCTGCTTCATTTAAGGCTTAGATCTCTTGACCTACTAAAAAAAATGTGCCTCACAAAAGGCAGACTCAGATGTCAGAAGGAGTCGGCTCTGCATCCAAGTGGAAAGTTTACTTAGTATCTCCAAAAGATTTAATGGCATGCCAGGCCCGATTTATAAAGCCTTTCTGATGTTCATGTTCTGGAAGAAAACCCCTCTGGTCATCTGATGTCGAAGTTGAAATTAGTCCTTTGGATCAAATAACCACAACAAATAACAATTTAAGCCAACTGAATGTGCGATTTACCTGCCCCTGGCCACACTGAGTCCATAATCTTTGGAATCACTTCCATTTTACTCAATATTTGCTAAGTTGTACGTTAGACTTTGCAGTACTGCACCAGCAAATGTAATATCATGAGTAATGCTGGTTTGCAAAAGGTAAATAGCACATTCTGGTCTGAATATATACTAAGGATGAAGTCAGAGTGACATAGTCCAACCCGTGACATTTCTAAATTACAGAGGATCTTATATTCTTAATATTTGGAAACAGGTGCTTACACTGGAAAAAGAAAACCCAATTGTTAAAACGTTTTCACATCTTTATCACCTTTTCCTTGCTTCATTATTTTCCTTGCTCCAATCTTATTACCTCTTTAGCATCTGAAATTGAGTGATTGCTTCATCTTGGGAGCAGTGTGATACCTTATATTGTTTACGTTTTGATTCTGGAGCAAGCAGCCAGGATTTGTCAAACAAACAACATAAAGCATGCGTTCTTGATGTGGTAGGTCAATTAATACTAATTGTAGCACTCCTATTATCTCACTGCCCTTGTCTCTTGCCACAAACTGTCCAGATAAAGACTTCTGTGAGATAACAAACCCAGACCAGATACATCACCCATCCAAAGGTAGAAAACTGCACAAAACCTGTCTACTTATTGCTTAGCAACAGCTTAGTATTGCCTGAGTATCCTGATTTGCCAAGGCAGTTATTTTGCAGAATCATAAAATTGTTTAGGTTGGAAAAGACCTCCAAGACTGCCGACTCCAACTTCCAACCCAGCACTGCCACACCCACCACGAAACCATGCCCCCAGGTGCCACATCTACTTTTAAATACCACCAGGGATGGACTCCATCATTCCACCAGCCTGTTCCAAAGCCTGCAAGCCCATTCAATGAAGTTTTTCATGGTATCCCATCTAAACACACACTCACCCACCAGAGCTACTTGAGGCCATCTCCTCTTACTCTGTAACTTGTTACCTGGGAGAAGAGACCAACCCCCACCTGCCTACACCTTCTTTCAGGTAGTTGCAGAGAGCAATAAACTCTCTCCCACAAGCTTCCTTTTGTCCAAGCTCAGGAATGCATGAGGATAAATAAAAAAACATCTCTATGATAGTTTTATTTTCTGTCTGCACAAGAAGATGATCTTTTCCTTTTCCACCCAGAACTCTCCTCATGGAGGTACTGAATTGGTCTAATAAAAATCTTTCTTCCATCTCCAAAACTCGTGAGATGGAATCAGTTGTACCTTCATATTTAGGGACATATTTACTGTTAGCCACACAATTTTGACCTCTGTGGTATGAAGAATTACTTTCAAGTCAGTTTTCTGTAGCAAAATACCTGCTTGTGAATGGTTGTCAGGAATAAGGCTTCCTAGTCTGGCCTAATGAACTGACCTAGAATAGAGGAAAAAAGAACTGGGTTTCTAGCGAGGGTGCAGGGATTTGTAAACCATGCTGGGAATGCAAGGACGCTGTGGCAAAACCACAGCCACTGCTGACTACCTTGTTCCCACTGTGAAAACAATGGTAGAGGCCATCCCAGAAATTTAAACAGTGAGTGCAGGATGAAGCGTGGAAGACATATTTTATAAATGGAGACTAAAAGAAAAAAAAAAATTTCAAACACTTAGGGACTTCTTGTGACACTCCCATTGTTAGGGATGGGAGCTGAGCCAAAGTGGTTGTACTTAAAGGGAAGAGACAGTTTGGAACTGTTAAATGGAAATATTTTGTACAAAACGTGTAATTAAACTGTGGAACACTCTTTCATTGTAAAATACTTTGCCTAACAGCTTCGGAGGATGTAAAAAATACATAGATTTTGTAGACATAGGGACACATGCAATATATCATATCCAATTACTCTAAAATAGTGTATTACTCCCTATTTGTAGCACAGAAAAAATACATCTTCCTATTCAAGATCCAGTGCTATCAACCACTGGGGTAAATATTAAAAGTGCTCCCTAGAAGTACATGTCTATAACTGGCAAAGCGAACAAGAAACTATGAAAAAAAACCATTTTTCACACTTCAAGGAATGGTGTAACACTGATCCTTATATGCAGAGCTGAGCCTCATGTCCTCATTAAAAAGATGTGTTTTCTACAGACAGACAAGAAAATTGAGTAAAGCACATACAAGTTAATTCACAGTTCATTGATGGAACTCTTGATCTACTGAGGGTCAAGTGATTAAATCATTGACCACCTCAGCCATTAGTGAGCAAAGCCATGTCACTTGCAGATGGTTTACAGCTGAGGTGACATTACAGGAATGAGCAGGTGGACAGGTGATGAGTACTGATTATGCTTTCTATCCACAGAAATAGGTGAGGGGGATAAAAATAACAAAAATCCCCAGGCAATAACTTAGAACAATTATTTGGCAGCGCAGAATGTTTTGAAGAGACCAGAAAAATACAAAGCGTAGGAAGGCAAGAAAAGGTTGATTCCTCATTATAGAAAGAAGGTAAAGCTTGCCCTTCTCTCATACCAGCAGGAGCTTAGTGACACCTCATTATTTTGGAAGTTGCTACTACAAACAGCTCTACCAAACATCGAGTGACTGAAGCACCTGCTTCCCCTTTTACCTTTGTCTCTGAAAAGCATCGAGCTTAACATTATTCTCTTTAGAGTCAGGTGGGCCTTTTTTGTCTTGTCTCATACCAAAATATTCATTTTTGATGGGAAAATCCCTCAAAATATCATATCTGAAAGAATAATAGCACCAGCAACCATCAAACTGCAGTAATACAAACATTCACTGAGCAAAACAGTAGGTCTGTCTCAGGAATTAGAGCTGTTAACATTGCTCTGCAAAGACATCAAAGCTTCTAATTTAATGGTTACTGAGGGGTCTTGTTCTCAAACTTTCATTACATTTCACAAAGGAAGTTAAAATTATTCTTCCTTTCACTCAGCACATGATACTTTACAAGAATAAACAGTAAAATTCAAGTAATCTCTGAAGAGATTTTGGATACAAATCTCTGAACACACTCAGTGGCCTGTCAGGAGTGTGCAGCAGACCACAGGAAAACACAGATCATCGGTGACAACAGTGTAAATTTTACCTCTCTCTGCTGAAAGACATAACACTGGCTGTAAAAATGAATCATTAAGATCCCCCAGAACCTCAAGAGCAAGAAGGAGGTTTGAAATGTGGGAAAGAAATGACAGTGTTATTACTTGAGTTGTACTTCCTACTTGCTAGAACTTTTTTTTTTTTAATTATCTAAAGCTAAACTATCTTTACAACTAAACTTGATATGATTCTGAGAGTTAGGAGAAGCTCAGCACTGTTCTATTTTCTGTGGAAAAATATTCCTAGATGAGAGTAGGCTGCTTGCACATCAAGTTGGGAATAATCCATACTCACTCTGCACTAACAAAATACTCCTACATTAGTGGCTAATCTAATCCCAACAGATGTATGAAAACTCTCCTACTATGATGAGTGAACTCTGATTTCAATTTTTACAAAAAAATCTACTTACTGTTGTACCGTGCCTTTTATTTATAGGTACCAGGATTTAAAATCACCTGGAATTACCTTAGGTGGCTATGGCACTTTCAGCTGTAGTTCACAGACAACAAATATTATTTCCTGATTTAAGACACAGGGAAAGCCTAATATGCAGCCACTTTACTTTGGTTTTTGAATAAAAATAGTTGAGAAGAGACAGCATTTCCTTGAAGGCTCTTGTGGATTCATAAAGCAACCCATGTCTGCCTACCCAAAATATTCATTAGATGGTGCTAAGAAAAAGGGGGGAAAATAATGGGCTTTACAAAGGGTATATTTTGTAGAAGTAAGTATGAGAAAATTGATGTGAATTAAATAGAGTCCAGAAAATCAAGTGTAGCAAAGGAAGGACTAGCTATGCTTGTTCCAATAAAACATTTACAGAATGTGTCACAAATGGGAACTGGAGCTGGTGTGCAGAAGCAAAGGATGGGGAAAACAGCATCAAGGATAAAATAATGGTGTTAAAAGTTAGAAGGCATCTGGAATACAGAAGGATTACATAAATTATAACAAGAGCCTGAGGCAATCAAAAATACTTGAGAAAGCCAAATTGAAAAATGAGCATCAAATAGTGCAAAGCATCTCAACTAATACCAAAAGATATTTTAAGCATAATTATACACCCAGCAACTGACAGGCAAGGAAAGTGATGGAGTGTAAAG
>NW_008236696.1:1481561-1485339 GCF_000691975.1 Corvus brachyrhynchos | reverse complement strand
AGCAATTATTCCTGTACCTATCTCTAAAACTGAAGAGGGCAGACAGTTGCCTAAGACTCAACACACAGAAGTGGTGGTGAGGAATTAAAAGAAAAGGTGATGATACCCAAACTGTCAATTAACTGGATTGTTGTTCTTAAAAGCCATAAGAGACCAGAGCCGAACAATGCTCATCTAAAAGTACTACATGAAGTAAGCACAGAAATTGAAGAAGGTGTAATGAAAATTTATATTTAGTACCATCATTTCAGGACACTGGCATGGGGCCAAGCAGACACACAGCAAGAAATTACCAGTCAGTTCATTTCCCATTAGTTGTTGAGCAAGTCTTAGACAGCCATTAAAAGGATCACACTGGGGCCGGGGAGGAAGGGAACATGAAAATTCAGAGCATAATCAAGGACAGCTAATATTGTTTCAGGTCATGCCTCAGTAACTCAGGTTTCATTGAGCCTGTTACTGCCTAGCCTGGCAAAGGGGTGCAGTAAATGTCAAAGATGTTACTTATTTAGATTGTCAGAAAACACTTGGAAAAAGCTCCACCTCAAGGAGGAACTTACCAGAGTTATAAACCAACAGACAATAAGCTCTAATGTGTCAGCAAGATCTAAAATGTTGTTATTAAGCATGCAGTGCCACTGTAGAGTTCAAGATGTTAGGAACCAATGTAAAAGCAGGCAAAGAAAAATCAACACTATCCCAGGTGTGACTAAAGGAAAAGTTACGGATCAGATAAGGGTTCACAGGAGTGAAGAGTTCTTCTGAAGTCACCCTCCAGGGGAATTTAGATCCAGGGTAATTAGAGCTGCATCATCTTGACAAGCGGATCCAATTAGTCACAACCAGGATGCAGAGGTGAAAAAAGGATACTGGGGTCCTGGAAGGAAGTAATTTGGGTTGCTTTCCACTGGTCTTGCATTACCTGCAAGAATCCAGACCTGCCCTTTACACATGAATAGAGACGCATCTGGACATTCTTCCAGCACAACCATTGGCACACAAGCTCCTTTCTTGCAGGAAAGTTTGGACAGGTGCCCTTCTTGATGATGGAATAATGGCTTTTGCCTGTTCTGCAGGACAAACCCTTTTTAGGCTGTAGTAAATGAGGACTGTTTGTACCTTTGAGTGCTGCTGACACCTGTTGGCTCCCTACCCCTTCGTGCTGCATTGTTGCAGGCATCCAGAAATGGATTTCAAACACTTACCTAGGAAAACCTATTTTTCTCCATCACAAAAGGCTTTTATACATGACTATCTGCACGATCACAATGATTAAATATGTTGAAATCCCTTTCCTGAGTTTATCAAAGCCCTGGAAGGCAAATCTTGCAGGAGCACATTGACGTGCCTCCTGCCTTGCTCAGAAGCCTCTCCTGGGGCTGTGCGCGGTGGCATTTTAGCTGTGCTCTCGCTTGTCTCATCAGGGGCAGCTTAAAAGGCAGCATGTTTTATTCCTTATTCCCACACACAGTCCCTGTGGCTGCAGTTGGGAAGCTGTGGGGTGAGGGACCACGAGCGCTGGCGCGTGAGTCACTGTGCTCTGCAGAAGGGATGGCAGCACAGCAGCAAAGCAAACACAAAAATAGGGGAGAGAGAAAACCACATCTCCCTCCCCGAGCCCTCCCTGCGGTGAGAGCTGGCTCCATGTGACAGGCCTCCTGGCACTCCTGTCCTCCCTGCCCTCTTGCTCAAACCCTGCACAGGGCCACTGTGCCCAGCTGAGCTGTGTGACAAGGCTACAGGGAGGAGAGGGAGGGAGGGATTGGCAGCGGGCATCAGCCAGCCCGTGGGAAGAAGAGGGGAAGGAGGGAGACACACTGAGCTGGAGACAGCTGGGAGATCCCATGCCTTCAGGGGATGGGGATCAAAGGAGACGGGGGCTAAGCAAGGGAGCTAAAAAATAGAACTCCCTCCAGAAAATATTAACAGAAAATGAGAGGGGAAAAGAAGAAAAATAAAGCCTTGGCTTCAGCATCCCTATGCATTTGCTTAAAACTTGTGCTGGATCCTTAATTCATGCCAGTGAAATTGCAGTGTTCCTTTTTCATCATGCAGGAAGGTGAGAGATCATTTCAGGTAGTCCTTTGGTCTGTGGTCACCTCCACACAGCAATTTCTGACACTCTTGGGCAAGGACTCTGAGTAAAACAGGAGACTTCCATAGGTGTAGACTACAGCTGCTATCTAGGAGTAAATATTCTATTAACTGTGCCATGTACATGATCCATACATGTATGGAAAATGACTAGATGTGGTCACAGTCACACTGGAATATTGGGACAACGGACAGCTATCACCAAAACTGTCCCCAGGATTACTGTATTATTATGGAGAAACTGTCTTTGTGGAAAGATTTGCAAAATACATGCCAAAAAAACTGAGGAACACAAAGCTAACTTCGAAGGAAATTTCAAATATTTCCCCGTTGACAAAGGTGGGAGACAAAAATAAGACACAAAATGTTTAATGCAACTAGGATGGCCATATCAACTGGGATTAGTTTATCTAATT
Organism: Corvus brachyrhynchos; assembly: GCF_000691975.1. Classification (NCBI taxonomy): domain Eukaryota; kingdom Metazoa; phylum Chordata; class Aves; order Passeriformes; family Corvidae; genus Corvus; species Corvus brachyrhynchos. The sequence continues at coordinate 1,482,829 of NW_008236696.1, read as the reverse complement.
CTTTTGATTTCCACTAAGTAAAGCCATTTACAGAACCCCAGCCCCTTGCTTCATAACTTTAGGTTATACCCTGATTTGATGAGAGGTTTTCCTAAACTTGGCTCGGTTGCTAAAAAAGTGGGACGTGGAATTTGTAATGAATCAGGTCTGCATTCTGTGCTAAGGTCTTCTGATTTTTTTTTTTTATTATTATTTTATTTTTCCTGAAAGGGCAAGTGAATAACTCAAATCCCATGACAGGTTTATTGCAGAAAGAAATAGTAGTATTTGCATCATAAAATTCTTTTCTTGGAATGCGGTAAAGTACTATAGAAGACTATTTAAGTCATTTCTTTGGCTGAATTAAGTAGAGAAAAAGAGCATGTTGATTTATACATAGGCAGGTCTTTTTCCACTACATTTTATTTAGAATAAAGACAAGTGGAAAGGGAGGCCAATAAAACAGTTTTAAAACAAAACAGCCCCCCCTCCCACAACACTTCACAAATTCCAAGATTTGCTTTTCCAAGATATACTCTTTTATCACCAAAGTGCTGTGAAATGGATTGCAGTAATAAAATTACTGCACTGGAATCATCTGGTTTACATAACAATTCTTAAGCTTTTCTTTGCCTTTACAAAGAATATATGAAAGCAAATTAGGAATTAGCTGCTAGGCTTAAAACATTTGAGTGTGTTAAGAAAAATGCAGATGTGCAATCCTGCAAATGTATGATAATTTAACATAAATAATTCTTGAATTAATCAAAGGATTTACAGGTTTGTCTTATGTTCTTTTTGCTGGCTTTTCTTTTTGAAAGCATGACTCAGAACAATCATCCTACACATCCTGGCACATGGAGCCTTAGGGGTGGGTTTGAGTGCACACAGCTATTTATAGGCAAAATTTCATATGTCTTGGACCTCCTCAAGTCCCCAAATCTAACACATTTTTTACTTAAGTAGCACTCACGGCTCTACAGTCTGGTCGTCATTCTTAGAGCCAAGTGTTGGATAAATCAGAAAAAATCTATTCATTTACACAGGTCTTTAATTGGCCTGAGATGATCTTAAGAAATGAGGGGCATGTCTCTTCTCACTTTGAGCAGAACGTATGGATTCTGAAGTACTGTTAGTCCTTGCCAAATTTTGTGTGTGTGTGTGTGTGTGTGTCTGTGTGTCTGTGTCTCAGAGGGAAAGGCAGAAGAGAAGATAGATATTTTTTAATGTTCATAAGATCTGGATGTAATTTTTGACTGTAGGACAAAAGTAGTGCCTCATTCAGCAGG
>NW_008236696.1:1437762-1481492 GCF_000691975.1 Corvus brachyrhynchos | reverse complement strand
ATTTGGCACCTAGCATAAAATACACTTCTTGCAAGAACCTGGCATGAACACCAAAGTGATAATGAGTAAAATGTCAACGTCTGTGCAATAAAACCATTGATGCTGAATGTTAAACAATCATAAACAGAATACTAAACCTTCTAAGAACATTATGCCTTTACTGTGAACAGCCAAAAATTAGTCAAACCTAAGGTGACATCTTCTCTGATATTAAGAAAATAAACAAACCTAATGTCCCAAGACCTTTACCATTACCTTTCGTGTCCTAGGACATCAGGTAAACTGTAGGAAACACACACTGCCACTTGTTAATGAATCACATGAGATAAAATGACATCAGTCCAGTTAATGGATACTGTTCCTTGCCAAATCTATGGCTTTAAATTTAATTATAGTTGAGCTTCATCAATCAGACAGCAAAAGAACATGGTGATGAAGACTTGAACTCCAAGATCAGCCCTTAATCAACAGGCATTTGCCTCATCCCCATCTAATACACTTGCCTGCAGAAACCACTTGGTAGAGAAAAGGGAGCTGTGATCTGTGAAGCTCTTTTGATTAATAGCTACATTAAGAGAATTCAGCCCTTGCCCTATATCTATAGCTTCTCACCACAAATACTGATTAAAACACAGTGTTTGGGCTCCAACCCAGGAGTTCTCTGATTTTACAATCACTTTATTGCTGCTAAACCACGTCTCTGTGGGACAATCACTTTTGCATAGGTTTCCCCATCCTTAGAAAAAGGGACTGGTATGGTTCAAGATCTTTCACTGGATTGCAACAATTAACCTTTACATGTTTGGTAGATTAAGGGCTCCTGAGATGAATGGAAAAAGTTCCCCTCGTTAGTCTGGATTAGCACTCCATAAGGAAAAATCTCCTGATTGTGAAACATTCTTATTTCTATGTAAAATTCACTGCAAGAAATGTTGGGGTTTTGCCTCCTCCCTTCCTTTATGTAATTGTATGAAAGGGAAAGAAAGAGAAATTTAAAAAGTGAAGTTTAATAATTGTTGCATGTTATAATATAAACACACAAAATATCTCCCAGCAACTTATTGAGTCCAAAATCAGATCATGGGGAGGGACAGGTTGTCCTTAGACTAAGGAATTAGACACTACTATTTTTCTAGAAATCTCTTCTCTGATTCAAAAGTGGTCCTGACAACCATGGTCCTCAAACCTCTCTGAGCATCTTGAGGTGGAAAATGTTCTTCATGCAACCCCAAGCCTCCCTCCTCCCCACTCAACACTCACTGAGGTTCCTACTCCTGCTTCTGTCCCCAAATGCATGGAGAGGAAAGAAACAATCTGCAACTTTTGTTTTCAGTAACTACATGTATCCACAGAAATCTACATCTTGCTTACATGCAGGCAAAGCAAAAACACAATCCTGTTAAATACTCAGCCAACATTTCTACTGACCACAGGTACTTGCTCATCAAGTATGGGGTTCACAGCAGGAACACTCCAACAGGCAGCCACTCTGAGAAAAATATTTATCTTCTTAGCAGTAGGTTTTTTGATATTACTCCTCTTCTTGTGTGTAATTAAAAGCACATTCTCTTGATTTTTAATAATTACAGGCTAAATTATGAAGTGTCCACTTCCCCACACTTCGACCACAGGGAAAAAATTAGCGAGAAGAGTGTTTTTGTTTTCAAAAGATATTTGTATTAAACCAGCATGTAACAACAACAAAAATGTGCTCTTTCAAAAAGGCACTTGCTAGGTCATTATGCATTTCTGAAGAAACAGCCATCAACTGGGAGCTAAAAAAGTTTAAACAAGCAGCACTTGTGGATGTCACTTTTTCAGAACTTCATACCAAAGCGAGTGTGTTGTATCTACAACGCTAATTAGTACCTAGCATAAATACCATAAATTCAAAAGCGTTAATTAATCCTCACTATTTTTCCTGAAAAATAATGGGCATTAGTCCCTTTAGAGTGAGAGAAACTAAGATTTAACAGCTGTGCTAAGACTAACTCAGACAGGTCTGAGGAGTTCAAAGCAGGCTGGATTCCCAGAGCAGCTCTTCTCACTCCCAGTCTCTGGAAAATGGATGACCATGGGTCAGCTGCCTCCCAGTATCACACTCTAAACAAGAGATCAACATTGGTCACCTGGGCTTTGCTGCCTGACCCCATTTTGCAGGAATATTACCAAAATCTCCATCCTTCCCCTCTGCCAAGACATGGGGTTACCCAGAACCCAACCCTCAACATATGCTTGCATCCAAATAATCTGAACTAAAGGCAAATTTGTGTTGAGTACAGCCATAGTCAGGGATAAATAACCAGGTATCCAAAAATCACAGGTTCAAAAAACCCCAAAAGAGTATCACAGAAAACTCAATGTTAGGACTCTGACTGCACTGCCTAACACTGTGCTGAATGCACAGTGACGAGCAAGGATGGATCAAACCTCAGATAACTCTTTTATGCAGCCTTATTATGTTTAGAGCAGACAGAGCACACTGAAATTTATTCCAAAAAATATTGTTTTAATCACTAAACCATGTCCTTCTCTGGAATACTGACATATTCAAGAGAGGGGGAAGAAAACCAACAAGCATAATGTAAGCTGCACAAGATCAAAAGAAAGCAAGAGTGCAATTAATTTCATCCATTTTTAGAAGTAATTGTCTTTGCACCTTACCCAAAATTTAATGAGCATTACTTCTCTAGCATGGAAAAAAGCTTTGTTCTTTTGACTTAATTGATTTGTAAACGCAGTAGGAGAAGCGTATCTGAAGTTCAGTAACCCTGATAGTTGAAAGAAATGGAGCATTCAATGGGTGTAGTGCAAAAGACTGCTGCAAACCCTGCAAATGTAACTATGGAATTGATTTCCTGCTCACTGAAACTCATAGGCAGTATGTGTATGTTTCACAATCTCAGTTATGTTCCTTAAACAACCCCTTTTTATAATTACTATTTAAAATATTTTCTATTCCCTCCTTGTGTTGCAGAGCTTTTCATTTTCCAGAACTTCATAGCATGTAGTGGTTTCCAGTGACAGAAAATCAGTAAGGACTGAATGGCTGGCAAAAAACATTTCCCACAGAAAGGGAAACTAGCACTTTTTGGGTGACAGAAAATGAAGACTGGCCAGGATCGTATACATTGCATCACAGAGGACTGGTGTAAATGTGGTCAGAGGACTGTGGGTTCAACACACCAGAAACACAGAGGCAAGGCAGCAAAGGAAGGAAAGGAAAGGCTGTGTCTGCTGTCTAAGATGAAGAAAATTATTTCCATTTAATATCTTAAGGCTGGAAGAATCCAGGTTTACATTTCATTTTTGCCCCTTAAGGGAAGATTTAGCACAGTATTGTTCAGTATGAAAATTCTAGTTACAGCCTAACGAGATTCCTACAAAATATTCTATTAATGCTAAAGGCTCTGTTCTAAGATTGTACTTACATATGTTGCTTATCTTTTTCTCATCAGGGCTCTTTTATGCTCCTGGACGAGTTTCTCAGCTGGATCATTGTAAAGTACACAAATTATGGGATTGCTTACCTCCACTTCTAGGAGATTAACTCACATATTCTACCACCACCCACCTGGAACACGAAACACCTTTGTGAGCCAATGTACAAATCCACTTAATCAGTGACCCAAATGTGAAATTCAGACATGGTGTCACGTATAATACTGGTATAAATATCATCTCCTTGCCTCTCCACTAAATTCTGCAACATCAAAGCCAGCTGATCTCTTGGAACAGTTTATAGGAGGCCAGGGAATAGCACAACCACCTCATCTTTGCAGAGCTTTCAGCCTGGAGAGGCGGTGTGATACGAGACTTCAATACGAGCCTCCCGTCCCTGGAGGGAAGTTTGCATTACAACATGCAATGCTTCATTACCACGTGTATCACTGTAATGAGGAGGTACTTATATGACTGAACTTGCATTATACTGAATTATATATGCACCACGCAGATGTGGAGTGGAGGGCTGCACTGCAGAGTTTAGGTATTATTTCCTTTCCCAATTCACTTTTACCTGTATTTGTACCTCGAGCAGAAGTGAAAATCAATTTTGAATCAATGCTACTTAATTTAGGCGACAAGCAGTTCTGTTTCAAAAATTATCACATCTAAATTTCTATGTGATACTATGATTAGCTAAAATATAATGCTAAAATACAGTGTTAAAATATAAATGTCTGATAACCTATTAAAATCCTTTAAATGTTCATTTAAAACTAGACTGAATCGGTAGTGCCTCACAAATCTTAATGATCTGAAGAATATCTTCTCATTCAGATTAATTCCTTGAATGTTGGAGAAATGGCTATGAGCTGAAAAGCCAGCAGGCTTCCTCTTTCAGTTCATGACAAGAAACCAGGAGGAAAAATATGTCATCTATTAATTCAAAAATTTGGAAGAAGTGGTTCCAGAATATCAAGCAGTTAGGTAGAGTTCCCGCTGTACTCGTGAGGTGTTCAGCCTTTGCACAATTCATTTCCTACCTTTTTAATCTAATTTGGCTCTTCTGACAACTGTGCTATGCATGCATGGCCATTTTCTGATATCAGAATATCATTGAAATTTTTTCAAATGATGACCAAAAAAACCCTAATTACCATCAAAACTGATGGAAATTTCCCTTTTTTTTACTAATAGGTATGCAACCCAAAATAAATTTTGGAAAGTCTTACTTTTATTGATTCTTAATGCCTCTCAGCACTCTTAGGACAGTTTTATGCAACTTATTAAAATTATATTTTATATGTTATCATCAAAACTAAATTTCTACTCACACATGGCATGACAGAATTAGAGCAAGAAGTTAATCTACTGAATTAAGTTACATTATTCATCATTTTTAACACCCTAAAATAACATAAATTGTGTAAGACTGTAAAATTAATATTGTGAGTAACTGTATGTTAAGTTACATACAGATAGAAGGGTATGAGCATGTGGTATGTATTTCTGCTTAAGCAAAACCAACTCCATATTTTATAAAAGATATGGGTTTTGAAAATCACTTTTGTTGTTGTTCTAATTATTAGCAAGTCTTTCTGTAAAAAAAGAACTAGATATTACTAGATATAAAAGAATATTTTTTACTTATTTTCAACTTGATATTTTCAACTTAAACCCAGGGGTTTAAATCATGTTCATCTGCCAGCCAGTGGAAAAGCTACCTATAGTTTCATCGCTAGGACATGGCACAGACCATAATTTTTCTGTCAGGAAGGTAAATCTGAAGGTGCCTCTTTGAAAATGGGTATTTGGAACACGATTAAAGTACATAAATACTGGCTAATCCTGTCGTTTTCACAAGATGTACTTCTTGTTCCCAAAAGAGATGCTCCTGCCTCTTTCCAAGTTCTGTGACCTGTGTCAAAGGGACCTCCAGCTCTGCCAGTTCATTACGGGATTCACGGCGTGGGTGTGGGATCTCACTTTGCTGCTCCTGAACTGTGATGTCTTTTGGACCCCCTTCTTCCTGAGCCATTGGCCAAAAGGACTCCTTTGACATTGGTCTCTTCCAAAATGGAAACTGCAGGATAAATGTGCAGGAATTTGGCACCAAGACGTTGCTTGGAGCCCTGGCTAAGGCTGGGGGTGAAGCCTCCCTGTGCCACCCTAAAGCTGCTCACGTTCACCTCTGCAGGTCTGCGAGAGGAAAGCACCAGCCGCACATTCCTACTTGGAAGGGGGGGAAAAAACCCCATCCCTAACACCAAGCCACATAAATCCTTCATGCAATCATTTTATCTGTGCATCTGCAATCTCAACTCACAGCCAGCCTACTTAATCAACATATTTTTGTTCTGTCCTCCCCGTTCATCAGAGGAGCATTGGCGTGTTGGCTCAGCACTTGCACATCCTGGGTGGTTAAAGGGAAGCAGTTCTGGCAGGTTAGCCCCAAATCTGTTGCATTTTTACTGCCCCTGTGCACAGAGATATGGAGCTAAAAATATTTTAAAATTAATAAATTAGCAAATTTTCCAAATGAAGGAAAGTGGCCCTCAGTTTGCCTAACACAGTACAGGATGCAAACTGACAAGAGAAATTGGTAGAAATAAAGAAAAAGTAAGTTTTAGAACACAAATATTTCCCCAAATATTCAGTACTCATTTACCCTAAAATCAAAGCCAATTAATATATGCTCTCTAAATATACACATTTTTCAGTTATGTTTGATTTTTTGGTGGAATTGTGCCTCACTACAACTTTTACTGTGCTCCATGTGCTCAAAACAGATTAAAAAATTGCTGTCTGCCTTCTGTATTTTAAAGATATAAGAAAACTGTATACCAGGAAAAAAAAAATCCACCTAACAGTGAGGTCTAATATACTGTGAAATAATCTTCCAAGGAAATGGCAGAGTTAAAATGAAACTGGAAAAAGCATAAGTAGCATAAAACAGAGGAATGGTCCTGAAAGAGATATACAAGATGAATTAGGTCATCTTTTTTATCTCTATACTCAAGTAAAATATCAGTGAGAATATAAAATCCAATAATTCTGCACACAAATGTCATGTCATATGCAATATAATGCTTTAATCCTATTATGTCTAAAATTTAATTGCAGTTTTTCAGAGAAATTGAGGGAGGAAGAGCCCTTGGTGTACATACAGATTAGATCCAGTCTCCACTCAAACAAAGCAAATAAATAGGCCATTCAGGTCTCAGTTTAACAACCCACATTAAAAGATAGGCATGTTTTCATTTGGAAACTCCAAAGAGTCATTCTGGCTTTTTAAATGCAAAAAAGACATCCCCTATCACTGCAGATGAAATAAAATAACAGATGAAATTAATACTTGGGAAATAGTAGGTTTGATTTCTGTTTCTCTGCAAGGCAATTTTCATTTCATACATATCCAATTAATATGCTCCATTTCCAACATGTGGATAAGTTGTTCTTCTGTAGCTGAAATTTTCTTTCAGCTGTACTTTACCAAAGAAAAGAAAATTCCAGTAAACATGGGGGCACATTGGCACTGATAAAAATTGCCATCGTTTCATTCACTTCATCACAGTAATAACAGAATAGAGCAGCTGAGGATGAGCTCCATAAACTTGTGTTCAAACCTCAGCAGAAGGAAAAGGAGCAGTTCCCACATTTGTCTGCTTTTTCTACGTTAATGTGAAACCTCAGCTCAGGAACTGTCAGCCGCTTTGAGTTCACAATGTTTCCAGTCTGAAGGATCCAAGCTGATTTTTAAGGACTACTGAAATAAGCAAGGTGTGCAATAAAACTAGACAATTTTGCTTCCTCATGCCTATAATTGTGATTTTTTTTTCTGTGTAGGGATTTTTTGGAATGTAGCAGGATGCTCCACAGCACCAGCACAAGCTGGAGCAGCCACACATAGATATCTGTGGGCACCTCAGGGCTTTGCCAGTGTTAAGCATCCTTACTTCAGAAATTTTAAATATTTCCATGAGAAATCTTTGTTTATTTGGGCAGTCCAGGAAGACACGAGGGTGAAGGGAAGGCAGTTCTCAAGTGCTGTAAGGCAACTCAAGTTTTCCATTAAGATTTTTGTGACATATATGGTTCACTGACATAAAAAATGCTAAGGCACCATATAGAGCATATCTGGCCTTACAAGGGAAAAAAACAGGCAGGTTCATATCACCTTTCTGTTCAGGGACCTCTTTCAGTTTTCTTATTTCTTGTGCTCCTCTGAGACCGATCCATCTCCCTTTTTGGCAAGCTGTGTCAATATTTAAATAGTTTTCTTTACTCTTCCACACCCACAGTCTGCCCATCTACAGAAAACAAGAAATTTTCCCTATGGTACATCCAGCTCCAGGGATATAAATGCTCACAATATAAAGATACAGTTATATGAATAGCAAATCTGACTTCTACCACATCTTTCTCTTTACCTTCCTACAGACAGATAATAGATTTATGCCATGGAACACACAACAGAGATCTCAGAAGTTTAAAAATAACTTTGGTTAATATTTAATAAGAATAATTTGGTATAAGAACAGCTTAATAAATGCTCACTCTGCAAGCACTGCTATGGGATACGTTTTTCTTAAAGTAGAGAATGTGCCAAATTCCTTTGCTTCAGGTGATAACAGAAGATAACCATGGAACTGGAATCAGATGATGATCTGAACACTTCCATAAAAAGGTTTGTGGCCAAAACCTCTATTTCATTGGTTATTTCAGCCAGAAAACAGCATTTGCCAGAAATCTCAGAGCAGTCATTCAAATATAACAGCACTGCCTTTCAAGAAGATTGCAACAGGTAAAAACAGTATCTATTGGAATAGTGAAAACTATTTAATTCCAATATTATAGAAATATCCCTCTAAAGGACTAGCAAGATTATAAAAATCATGTTAAATCAGCTATGATACATCAAATTTACATGCTCAGAAATCACAAGTTAATAGAGATGGTTATTCAAATAAGACATGTATGGCTAAGGCCATTTCTTAATAATCACAGTTGCCTAAAACTTCTGTTTAAAGAGAGAAACCAAGGCCTGTTGATGCTCCCTTTTGGAAGGCAGCCACAATTTGAAATTCAATTTGAGACTCAATTGTGAACAGACCTGGAATGTCTATCTTTATTTCAAAGTGTGGCACAGAGAACCCAGTGCATGCTGAAGTTGGATGATCTGTTTCAAGCTTCACTTTATCTTCTATTTAGAGCACAGAAAAGCTGGAATGATCTGTAGGTATAGCAGACAACAATTTGCAACCCATCAGCAGGGTGGAGTCCTGGTTTAAAACAAATTAAAAGCTCCCTCTTGAAAGGTGAATGCCACAAAATATAATTTTCATGGTATGTGCATGCATTAGATTGCTCCAATTAAATTTGTAAAAAAGAAAAAGAAAAAGCTGTTTAAAAAACTGTTTCAGGTACTCCAGCTATTATTCATGAAAATGCAGCACTTCCCAGCATTGTGGCTTATCAAGTATAAACTAGAATCCTACATTTAAATGAAATGATCTGTAAAAGTTGCTATCTTTGTGAACATGAGATATTAAATAATTTCAGAGAGGAATGTGTGAATCAATTAGATTCAGCAAAATAGGTTCTGGGTATGTGAATATTGCGGATGCACTGAGACACCGTGTCAGAGAACAGTGCTGACTCCAACATTTTTCTAAACAAAGCACTCAACATCCCTGCTAGGAGATATATAACTTAATTTATACCTAAATGCCACAAACCCAAGGATATTTAGATTAATTAGATATGCTGCCCACAAACATACCTCTTAAGAAAAAATTATTTGTTCAAACCAGTATTTTTGAAAGTGAGTTTAAGATAAAATTGTTTCCTACATATTTTCCCAAAGGAAAGCCTAGCTATCATAAATTATTATATTGTTAAAAGGGTCTCAAATAAAACCAAATTATAATATCTCACACTGCTCATCCTTGGCTTCTATCCCAGTACAGGGTCACAGCTCTGTACGGAAAACACAGTGGGGTAATAAAACTGCCTGGAGATAGTAAAATGCTTATTGTACAGCAAGCAACTATGTAGGACTTCTCCTTAAATAAAAAATAAAATAATCACTTGAATTTACTGGTGGAAGATTCCAGGGATTAAGTGCTCATCTATGATGAATAGCACAAAGGTATCAAAGGCAACACTATTAAAACTATTATCACAGTTCATACTAAGTGATCTGGTTATAATTATAAGGTTGCTCTGGCTCTCAGAAGAAAAACACCTCAAAGTCATGTCATGGCTGTGTATAAGGCATATATGTTAGTTTAGATGAGGAAAAAAAAGAGAACTAATAGTTTTAATTGAGTATATGAAATAGACTTACATGTGGTGCAGTCTTGAGCTGGGCCCAGGTATTTATAATTCTCATTCTGTTTTAATACTCATTATAGTATGCTCATGTATATTAGATGTTGGAACACTATAATTAGCAGACAAAAAAATACTCAAATACAGAGCATAGACAGTGTAGTGAAGTTCTGATGATGAAGCAGTATTATGAGTGGGTAAAAACTGATGTATTCTACTCTACCATCAAAAAAATAGGCCAAAAATCTCACTCCTCCAGAAGCAGGGCCATGACCTTCGCCCTGCTGCCTGTGAAGAGCTGTAACACGTGGGGAAATGACCTCCCACTGCCAGAAACCTGCCCCACTCTTCCTGTGGCTCTCAAGGCCACTTATGGTGCACTGGGATTTGATGGAAAGATCCACTCACAGGGCCTGGCCAGGGGCTCAGAGGGTCAGGACTTCAGTGTAAGGTGAAACATGGTTCACAGAGAAAAGCAAAGGGCTGCTCCATAATTAGGGCAGCCACCCCAGTGCAGACTGCTCATCCTCCCCAACTCGAGGGTATTATCCTTTTCCAAATGAGATCCACGCTCTATTGAGCACTTGTAAAAGAAGGAGATACATACAAGTATTATCTGTGGTGACACAAATCCATTATGAACAAGGCACATCCACTCACAATCTGTTTATGTTGTTAGGGAAGAGAAAGTGTGGAAGCAGCAGCCCACCCTTCCTTAGGGAAATCTCCTAGACAGTAAACCTATTACTAATATTTTTTTAATTTGGTGGGGGCTTTGTGAGCTGATATGTATCCTTAAGTCCTGCTTGTACTGAAGTTTCACTGACACAGTAATGGCATTTTGGTGGTAAGCAGCATAATTAACTGCTCTAAAAGCAATTAACTAAAGTGCACGCCAGTACCACGCTGCTAGACATGGACACAAGGTCAGCCTTCCGGAGATTTTTATTCCACATTCCATGGTGAAATAGCACACAGCACCACAGCTCCTACAGTCCCTTCCCCTGATCTTTTCCATCTGCCCCTGAGCTGCCTGAGGTTTGTCCGTGGGCCCCTGCCTGTGTTTCAGCTCAGCCAAGGGGAGTGAGGGCTCCCCAATGTCTTAAAACTGGGAACTTGCAGTTCCTTCCACTTTCGCCATGCCAGTGCTTGTTAGTTAACGATACACCACAGCAGAAACAGTTCAGATCCAGGACAGCCAATCCTCCCAGGAGCAGAGGCTGCTTCAGAACTGCACTAACAGGGAGAGGAGGAGGAAAAGAAGAGCAGAAACAAGGCTTGCACAGGTTCAGAACAAATGAGGGAAGATCTCTCCCCACTTTAGCAAGGGAAAGGAAGCTGCACTCCCTTACACACTCCCTTTAATTAAACCATGAAACCTGCTTATTATCCTAAGCACATACTCTCACAAGTAATCAGCTCTGTATACAAGGTATCCTATTGCCATGGAACCCATCAGACTGGACGCTGGGCTAGATTTGATGTGGGAAAAGTTACAGGGGAGGGAAATGATTCAAATTGTTTTAACTGCCTGGTGTAATCTGCGAGATGGATTTTCAGATACTATAGATTCATCAACACAGCTTTCACACAGAAAAAGGTTGGCATGTAAAAAGCACTTGCTTCACATGACATTTTGGGGGGCTGTTACCCACTGACATTTAATATTTGCTTCCTAATGGCTGCTGTGATAATCAAACAAAACTGACAGGCCAAGTAACTTGTCCAAGTAATACTAGAACAAATCCTCTGCCTTCTACACTCATAAGAGCAGCTCTGCTGGAGGCAATCATTTGTCATGATGGAAAGAATTAACTGTGACCAATTAACATGTCATCATTAAAATTATGCAAAACCAATATCAAAATAACAGCTTATCTGATGATCCTGAACGCTACAGCTCCAAACTCGAGAACAAGAGTAATCCTTGAGATTGGCAAGAGCTGCTCTCAGCCCCTGAGGAATTTAGTGAGGGTTAGTGTACATGATGCTGACAAGTTAGAAAGAGAGAGCAGCAAGAGAGGAAAGCTTGGATTTCAGCAAGTGTTGCCCATGATCAAAAATTAAAATAAGCATCCCATGACCTTGCTACAGCCACCCCAGGGAAGTGATAAAATCCTGCTGTCATAATATATATATTATTTTACTGTACAGAAAATACTTTTTATAGCTTCAAAGCACTTTAAAATCATTAAGGCTCACCAACAAATATTTGATGGATGCAAGTGCCTTTAAAAAAAACCAACAAAAAACAAAAAAGAAAAATCTACTGGTTTTTGCTACTGAAGGACCATAGACAAGAACATGGAAACACAGCCATGGAGAAGTCAGGAGCAATGGGAACAAACATAGAACCAAATGAGGTTTCTACATTACTACAGCCCAAGTGGAACGGCACCACAACAAATTCGAACAAGGACACTGCAGCGTGTTGGTAGAGAATTCCCAAACAGTGTGACTGTGTGTTTGGTAGTCACCCTAAATGAGAAAATGCCAGGCAATGCTATTCAACACTAAGTTTGCATTTCTTTGGGCTATTTCACATAAGTGTTGACTTGTCTCGTTCTGTTTGTAAGGTAGAACAAAAGGAGAATGAATAAGCTTAACTTGTAGGAGACCAAGAAGGTGCCAAGTTTCTAAAAGGTAATAATTCAAGGGTAATACAGGAAACTTACTTTTTTAAAATTAAATAAAAATACAGGCATGTTCTTAGAGTAATTTATCACAGCTGTTTAATAAAATGAAGAAAAAATAGGTTCTGTCATAAAATATAAACTGAAGAATGAAGAGGAAATTCATTATTTACTCATTTCTGTTGCAACCTTCTCTGGTTGTCTCTAGAAGTGTAGCTTCTGTTGGCAGCCAACTTAATGTAAGCTCAGCTATTTTATCCCTCACATAAATAATAAATTATAATGATGGCTACATGACATTAAAGACAGATTTTCTACACTGGCAAAATGAGTGAGCTTTTTTTAAAAATTATTAGCAGTTTTTATATGAATGAAGGGAAAAAATAAGAGTCTTGAGTTCTCTTGTTAAACTTGCATATGAAAAAGGACAAATATTGACTTGTATAACATGTAGGGTCACAAGTTACCATGACTGAGAACTACCATATGTTCATCTTTTCCAGAGGCTGTTTTAACCAGTTAATCTACTGTCATGCTTGCATCCAGCTACAATTTTCAATTGGATCATGTTTAGGTAATCTTTAATACTGTAAAATTCATGCTGACACTGCAAGTGTACACAAGTCACGGCGTAGCTACAAGTGCCTTGTGCTTTATTAGCCCCATTTATCTTATGGAAATCCTGCTCCACTGACCAATAATCTAAAGAGCTCCATCTGGCAGGGATGTGCCACTCAAGCTACCTGGGTCCCATTCATTACTATATTGTGCATCACTTACAACCGTGCACACATAAAAATTTCAGAACCCACCCAAAGTGTCTTTGTGCTCTGGCTTTACAATACCCAAAAGGCTTTTTGCTTTGCTTGGTAAAAAATAACTCACTGTTTAACTGGAGGGCAGGTAAGCCAAGTAAGAAGGGAAGTTTCCACCTGAAGTGTGGGTACATCCAATTTCAAAAGAATTTAAAGCTTATTAAAAGCAAATTTTATTCAGCTGAGCATGCTCATGCCTCTGGCACACCTTCCTGCCAAGTAAAGACTCTAATAACAAGATAACCCAACATTTAATATATAATGTGTTCAGTGACACTGTATATCCTACAGTTATTGTGTCAACATCTGCTACTTCTGCTTTTAAATCAGAGGGTGACAAGACCCACTACCTTCCTGGACCACAACATTTCTGCTGATTTTGTTGTAAAAGCACGTGTTCAGAAGCATGGCTACAGAAACTCACCCAAACTTGTTAAGGTTTCTGATTTTTAGTGCAATTCCTATTAATTAGGGGAGATATCTTTATTTTTTGCACTACAGTATACATCTCTATGCCTTTTAAAAAGTTGAGGATGAATACCAATGCACATCAAACCACCAAAATGATAATTTTGGCTACACTCTGGTATCATAAGCCAACAGCTGCCTACATTTGCAGCCAAAAAAGGCCTGTGCAGTGGAACTGCACTGAGAAGTTGAATGGCATTCCAGGGATAAAAAGAACGATAATTTGATACTGTTTTGGGAGATGATTTTTTGGGCTTCCTGTTATTCCATGTCCTGATTAGATGAAGGCCTGAAATGGAACATCCAGTACAAGTTGGGCCTGTGTTTGGGAAGAGTTGTGAACTGTTTGCTTTTTCTGTGGTAAAGAAGGAAAAAAACATCTTCCAGGAAAGGAAGGCACCGTATGGGGGTTTCTATTTTAATAATACAATAACATACCTAACAGGCTTTCTTTTTCTCTCCCTAATTCCATTTCCTTCTTCCCACTCAAAAAAAAACCCCAAACAAAAAAGGCTCTAAAACCCAAGAAAACAAAGCAGCAGAAATACAAGAGTGAAGAATTTTTTCCTAGAATTAAGCAGCAGTAACACAACAGCCTGGACAGGGTCTGTGTGGGTAAAGAATAAAGATAACCTTTTTTTAAAATGTTATAACACAGTGAGCTTCTTTTATCTTCAGTGCTTCACATCTCCCCAGCAATGCCCCAGTCCTGGGGGACTGGATTCTCTCACCCTTCACCACCAAAAGCACCTGCTTTGCATCAAACCCCAGATACTTCATCCACAAGGGAACAACCTTTCAATGGTGACAGGATCAGGATCAAAGTAAAAGTGCTCACTAAACCAGCAAGTGCTTCTAGTAAATAAGAACTCATCAATACCTGAGAGTATATATCTAAGTAACAGCTATGCAAAAATGCATCCTGACCAAAAGCAAGACCATCATGATCACCCTTAGAGCTTCTTTGGCAGATATATACACTCACAACCTTAAATGCAAAGTAAGGAAGAGCCTTGTGTTGGTATCAAAGGGTGAGCTGGAAAGTCTGTTCAGCTTTGAAATACTACACAAGGTATGAAGGATCTTCAGCATGGTGTGCCTCACACCACGAAGGAGATCAGGGGTGGCTGCAGGGAGGGGCAAGGTATGAGTGACACACATGAATTTCAAAATCATGTCCTCTTAGGTGCTTCAGGGTGGATTAGTTGCAATACCTTCACTTCACCTGTTTCCCAGATTACTTTCTTTCTCAAAGGTTGAATTCCCCTGACCTAAAATTGTCCTCACTCCTTTGTCACAAGGCAGTCAAAGACTCATAAGATTTGTGGGGTAAAATAAGGAACACCAAGACTGAGAGCAGAAATATTCCCAGAGACAGCAGCACATCTTTCTGCAAGGAGTTGTGGCACAATCAGGCACAGTGATTGTGGAAACCAAAACATTGCAGACGTCCAAATCTGACAGTAAGAGACATGAAACTCTTACTCTTTTGAGGAGCTACTACCTGGAGTGTGTTGACCTCATAATTCCCACCAGTGACATGATGCAAAGCTCCCCACAGACTGGCCCTGGGCTCTCCCTCCTCCAAATTTATAGGTGGGTATAGCTCCCTAAGGAGTGCTGTTCTTTGACTACAAGGTTTCATTTCTTCAGCCTAAATTTATGCTGCATGGTCTTATTTTCATAGTGCTACACTGCATAACTTATGTGTTGCAGATTTGGGTAAGAAAGATGAGATTTTATTTAAGAGAAAGAAAATTTGTGAAAAAATCAGCTGATATATAATGGGTGTTTAGTCATTGTGTGAGAATTAAGCGTGTGTATCTCTGTGTGTGCCTGCTATAAAAACATTTTCAGTTTTTTATATGCTATAATTTTTATGCTATGAGCACTAATCATCTTTTAATATGGAAAACTGGAACGACTAATAAGTTTAACACATAACACAAAATCTTGGTTTTGCAAGACAGCTTGCTTTCTGTTTATCCTCATCTAGATGTTTAATGAAGTGGCATATCACACAAGTAGATGGGTTAAATCAATCAAACACAATGTTTTGCCTAATGAGAAGAATTTACAGAAGACTTATGCAAAAGGTTAGATTTTTAACAGCAAGAATTCACAAAGGCCTCTGCTCCTGAGAAAGGCAGAAATCCTTATGAAAACAAAAGGATCACAGAACTCTTAGTAATTATCAAAAACTTCAATATTGTCTGTAAGCTGTCTCAGTGAAAAGCCTAAATCCTGCATCTCTATTTTCTCACTTCTCCAAACATGTACAACTAAAGGAAAACTGAAACTGTTCCAGGAGTTTTTGAAGTGATTCAATGAAATTATTCACATGAAAGTGTTGAGATTTTTCAATGCACCAGTACAGCATGCTTAAGATTTTCTTGATCTCATTTCAGTCTTAGCATGACCATCAATGACACTATTGGTGTTACATTAATGTAAGTGTTATCACTCTGTGTGGTTCAGGAGGGAGCTTGGGTGCTTTCCCGGGGGCTCTGGTCATGAGGGGCCACAGGCTCACATGTCTACCTGGGACCTTTGCAAGGATGCAAGAGAAAACTGTTGCTGTTGCATTAAACCCTGGTGTGTTCCTAGCAAAGCAAGCAAACAAATGCGTGAGCAATTGAGACCATCAGCAATGCAATTAAGTTTTGCTGTTGGTTTTTCTGAACCCCAGGAAGGAGGAAGTGAGAAAGCTTTCTTAAGGCTGGGGGAATTCAGTCATGTCTCCACACTCCAAGGCTACCTGAAAACCAGTTTAAACTGATTCAGCCTTCTGCCAAGATTGAAAGAAACTTAATTTTACAGCTTGGTAATATTTGAACTCAATTAATTACCTTTGGTAAAAGAGCATCTTAAAGATCCACTGACAAATCTGATGCTTATACACAGAAACAAAAGGACTGATCCCATAGCATGCTCTCTGCAGCCTGAAATCTGAAATCTGGCACGTGCCATGTCCTTTGCCTCTCCTCCAAGGACCTGTCCTGTCAGGAGAGCAGTGGTTTCCACATGCTCACCAGAGTGAAGCCACTAGCCACAGTGGGTGCAAGAGCCTCTGCTGCGCATTCCAGCACCTGCACTGCCTGGAAATCCCTGTGAAAGGTGGCCTGGTGATTCCAGCCCTGTGGCAGTGCTTCTCAAGAATTCTTTCAGAAATTTCCAGGTGGAACGTGCTAACAGGATTTTCCGTGCCTATCATGCCTACATTAAGAAACCCTGTTAATCTTCCCAGATCACAAGCTGATATGCACAACCTCTGTGAGGCTACCGAGCAGTGGAGAGCAGAAAAAAAACTGAAAAAGCCACTTTCTTCTTTCATCCAGAAACACCTTCATCTGCCTGTAACTTTTCACAGAAGCAACTTTACCTCATGAAGAAAATATAGCTGATTAATTGCAACAAAAGCAGAACTAACTCAGCACAATGCTGAGCGTTAGGTGAGTACGCACTGTAAACAGTAACAGACTGAACAACCAGCCGAGTGGAAGTGATTGCCTGTAATTGTAGGTTGACACCAAAATTACTGGCTTCAAGATTGAATTTGGTGATAATGTAAATCACTCCCTGTTATTCTTCCCTTAGCAGCCTCTCTTATGAACTGCCTGAAGGAAGATCACTACATCCCTCTCTAAAGAACTAAATTCAAAGCATTTCCCAATGCCATTTAGATTTCTGTTGTTACTCTGTTAAGGAGATGCAGGGTTTGGAGCTTGGTTTTTGACCTCCCTTTTACAATCTCAGTTGCTAATATAGATCACAGAATCATAGGATCATTTAGATTGGAAAAGGCTTTTAAGATCATCAAATCCACCTGTTAACATAGCACTGCCAAGCTCATCACTAAACCATGTCCCCAGGTGCCACATTCACGCATCTTTTAAATCCCCCCAGGGATGGTGACTCCACCACTTCCCTGGGGACCCTGTTCCAGTTCTCAACATCCCTTTCAGTGAAAATGTTTCTCCAAATATCCATTCTAAGCCTGCCCTGGCTAGAGGCCATTTCCTCTTGTCCTGTTGTTTTCTGAGAGGAAAGACCAAAGTCCACCTCACCACAACTTCATTTCAGGGAGTTGTAGAGAGGTAAATTCTCCCCTGAGCCTCATCTTCTTCAGACTAAATACCCCCAGTTCCCTCAGCTGCTTCTCATCAGTCACATTCTCTGGACTCTTCACCACCTCTGTTGCTCTTCTCTGGACACTCCATCTATCTCCATAGAAGCTGCAGGCACATTTGCTGTCACTAAAAGCATGCCCTGGTCACCTTCCAGATTGTCTCCACAGGTAACTTGCTTTTATCACTGCTTCTTCTTTGCACAACAAATATTTCTACAAAAGTTTGTGGTTACAGGTGCCTCCTACAATGATGGAGGATTGGGTATAATTGAATAGGCTTTTTCTTCCAGCTTTTTCACAACAAGCAGGAAACCAGTAAACACTTTCGAGGACAAAATCTAAAACTCCCTCAGAGTCACTTCTCTCATGGAAGCTCCTCCTAACCAACCAACAAGCAAGCCACAGTTAACAAGCTTGTGATCACAAAACCACCTCTCTGTCAGGTCTATCCTTCCTACAAGTAACACAAAGAGAAAGGGAAGAAAAGACAGCAGACACAGATACAAAGGCTTTTTTTATATTTGCATTTGGGCCCAGAGCAGCAGAGCAATTTTGAAGCAAATGCCCTGATCTTCCCCACTTACTGCAGGCTAGTGTGGTTCACAGAGCTTGATTTCAGGAGGGTGAATTCTGCTCCATGCAGAGCAAAGGAAACCAGTTGCTCCTGTGCAGGTGCAGAGTAAGTGCTCTCCACCCCTAATGAGTGCTTGGCCATTTCTATGGCCTCTAACAACAGGCCTAGTGGAGATGTTTGGCCTAGGGCACCAAACTAAGTATTTTAAACAGGATTATGCCATATTCAGCACAAGAAAAAACCAAATCGTTTTCAAGATCTGCAGAGAACTTTCACATGCATGGTTCAGCATTGCTGGCAATCTGCACAACTTGGGTCCTGTGGACCAAGACATTTATTTGTTACTGCTCTCCATTAATTAGTTACAACACACCTCAACACAACTGAGTGCCAGAATACAGCATCTTTCTAATGGAGGGTACTGCAGAGGCAAAGAGCCTTTGGAGATAGCCCAAAATAGTAATTACTTAATACTCAATTGATCAGAACATGAATGAAATAAACAGCATGGGTGCTGGCAGCATGAATGGCATTATGAAAAGCACCTTAGTTATTAAACAATCAAGTAGCCTTTAGCTAAGGAGCTCACAGCACCAGATAAGAAACTGAATAACTAAAGAGGAAAAGGCACAGGAAACAGGTAAAAGCTATTATCTTGTCAGATCTCAGAGATTTTCTGCAGATAAGTTAGAAAATGTCCTGTATTACCCTGTCAAAAAAAAAGTAGATACTCTGGCTGTACACTGTGCTGTGTGAGACTGCACATCAGGAAACAAAACCTGTCAGGAAATGCATGCATGATGGAAAGTTGTTTTAGTCATAAATCAGACAATGACACAACACATAAATATAACACTACAATTTACACACAGAAAATATAACTTGATTATCAACTGCCTTATTTATGAAAGTTACCTGAAAATTAGCACTTCAATAATCTACTATCAAGAAAAAATTGGAGCAGAATTCGAGACATTCAGCTCAGACTTAAGGTACTTTAATGTGACTAATGAGCAATTTCTACTTGATTTTTATTCTCAGAGGACTACATTCAGAAGCAACTGGGACTGTGTTTCAACTAATTCAAGGTAAAATGATGAAAACTCGAGGCATTAAAAACCAAACCAGTTGGCTGAATTTATCTGGTGAAAGCTGTTCCAAAGGTATGATTTGAGAAAGGATAAGCACCTCAGGAACAGCTGATATCCTCACTTCTGTAGATTTCAAGACTATATCTAAGAATTTTGTAGGCCTGCACTTCTCACACCTTAACACGGTGCATTAACTTTTGTGAAGGTTCAGCCTGGCAGAGTTTGCCTGGTTCTGCTCTTGTAGCTACATCCAAAAAGAAGGAAATGGTACTACTGAGTGATTATAAGACCGGGTAATCCATGGATTTAACCATGCATATGCATGTTGATCTTCTAAAGACAGTGCTGGGGTAAAAACCCCCATAATAGGATAGTAATGGTCATGGATATCCTTCAGAGCAGAGAAGAGATTTGCCAACCCCTTTTTTTTCTGTAGCAATAGTATTTGCACCAGTCATGCCCAGCTCCCAAAACAGAACCATTATTATCTGTGAAATTGGGGCACAAGCATGGAAGGTAACAAAAACCTATTGACACAAAGTCCCATCAGCAAAGCAGGTGGGAAAATGCATGATAAATAGACAAAGGATTAGTCATAAAAAGACTTGAAAGCTTTCCTTGAAATCTTCTGTGAGGAAAAAAGTACAAAGAAATTGTACAGAAATATGACAATGTCCACTTAACTTCAGCACACTTGCTAGCTTAAAAGTTATCCACCATGAAAAGGAAAATATTGTAATATCAGTAAGGTAAAAAAGATACAGACAAAGCACCTCTGAAATCAATATCAAAGATATGCTTAACAGCAAAAGCAGACAAAGTAAATTGTTCATGTAGAGCCATAACCTCACAAATAAACCAAAATCAGCTGGCATATCATTTTCTTGAGTCATTTATACAGCTGATTATTTTCACACCTCTCTGTCCCAAAACTCCTCAGCTTCACTTTGCCTTGTACTGCTCCTTGTTGGATATTCACCATCTGAACAACCCAAGTATCAACCAACTTAAAAAAAAAAAACCTTTGCAATTTCAGCACAAGTCAACACATGCCAAACTGAAATCAATCCCAAAGAATTTTAAAATATCACTTCATCTCTGCATGATTCTTGAAAATCGTGTATATAAGTTTATATATTCACATAGTGTTTTACCAATATGGAATAATATAACCTGCTGTCACAAAATGTCTGAATGCAGAAGGAGACAAGAAGAAACAACATGAGAGAAAACACAGAATGACAGTCAGAACATGTTGAACGAGGAGTGATTACTGGCACACTCAGCTGAGAAGGAAAGATTTCTGGCATTACTACATTTTGAGTAAAAACATGGAAATGGCAGGAGAGGCATGAGCATAGAACTATGTACAACAAGCAGAGCACAGGAATGACAAAAGCCACCCACATTTGAACCAGAGAAAAATAACAGTAAGGGGAGATAACCTGGAAAAGTTTTCTCCATGGGGGTGGAGTTTAGGGTAAGGTCCATCTTGCATTTAAGCAATTAAATATACATTTGAAAACTGTTTCTTCTCAGCAAGGAGTAGGGTAGGCAGGCAGGAAAACAGAGTGCAGTTCACACAGCTGAACTGTAAACACAAAGCTAGTGAAAACACAATCCAAGATAAACTGAAAATAAAAACAGAAAATTACTATTTCAGTCAGAATTTCATCTTCATATTGAATTCATCCAAAACTGCCATTTTAAATGTAACTGAAATTATCACAAAATTTCCCATCTGCCTCATAGGAGGGCTGCAAATTCTTGGAGACTTGCTGCATCAATGTAGAAAAAGTTTGCTGCAAAGAGCATAGCTTTTTTTTTTCCGAGAGCAGAAGGTATTTGGTAGAACAAGAGAGAGTGGGAATCATTTGAGATTATACAAGAAAATCAGCTGGGACCTCAAGTGATTTTGTTTGATGAGTCATAGGGTTGAGTAGGACAGACTTTTGTACCAGTTGTTTGGATGGGATAGAAGGAGGGAATACACATGGCAGAGAAATAGAAAGGAAAAATTGCAGTGAATAAGCCAACACATAACCAACACAGTCAAAATGGCCTGTGGTAAATATATTTTCAATTCCTGGCAGAGATTTAAATGCATATTGTCTCAAATACATTCTGAATTATTAATATCAGATTGAAGAATGAAAACATTCAGAATGATATATTCAGTGTGTTTTCCCATCCATTTTACACTAATGGCACAATTGATACAAGTCAATATGAAAATCAATGCTGAATATTTGGCACAGTATAGAGCTGCATGGCAGAATCCACTGAGAACTATTACATTCCAAAAATTAAGAACCTGCGAGGAAATAAATACGAATTACATGTAAGTAAATTACATAAAGGTTTATGATTTCAATGATGAAAAACAGTGCCATCTGTTAAAATTAAAGACACCCTTAGCAGGACAGGACAGTTAAGCATTATCAGTGGAGAAAACTGTAATGCACATTTTTAATGACATTAAAAAATGCACATTTTTTAATCACACAGTGACACTGCCTAGTGTCCTCAGAAATAGTCGTACATCCTTAAAACTTGTTGTCCACTTTAAAAAGCCAGGAAAAGAAAAAAAGAGGCGTAAGCTTGGGAAGAGGAAAGAAAAGACAAATACACAAGGAAAAAGATAGATATAGTTACTGAATGGGAAGTTTCTCTGCCTTTCTATTAATACCTAAGTACAATTTGTACGTCATGGTAGGTTAGAAGGGAACTGGTTACAGACGTCTTCATGTCTTCTTTGTGCTGAGCTGGTCTACCCACGGACCAAAGAGCATCTGATTTGTAGATGAACAAAAAGGGCTTCAAGGACAAGGACCAAAAGAAATTTCTGTTAAAATGCAATTATATGATGAAAAAATGAGTCTGTAAGTGGTGTCAGTGAGTTCAATGCTCATCGCTGTGACTCCTGATGAGATTTAGTTGACTTACAAAGTTTTCTCGTTTCTACCACTGAAAGTCTGCCCGAGATCTGAACAACAAGTTGAGCTGTTTATGGTCCATGCATCATCATCTACAATAAAGCATCTACATTTGGGACTTAATTAATACAGCCAGGTCAGAAATCAGCTCATCCCTTCCCAGAGATGTGATGGCTCTGCAATGCTAACTGGTGTGAAGAATAGCACATAGTTATTTTTCCACAAGAGTCAGCAGAAAGACTGAAAATACACAGGACATAGATCTGCTGTCATTTCTTGCAGTCACTTCTCTGACCACATGCATTTTTTAAAATAACAAGTATTTTCTTTTCACTTGCCACAGCATTTGCTGTCCTTACCCAAGGGGTGTTTTGTCAGAGAGAGCACGCCTGATCCACATAAAATTATTGGCACTGTTACACTGCATCTTGCAGCATCCTGCTATTTCTGAGCCTTGTTAGTTTAGAAGTGCAAGTAATTCTTCTAAGTAAAGGTTTTTTTAATTTTTCAGCATTCATAAGATGATCTCTTTCCTCTTGCTTACACAATAATATGCATATTATTCAAATATCTACAAGCTGCAGCGGCGAGGTGATTAACTTTTTTTTTTCTTGTCTAGTCCTTCCCATTCCTGTCTGCCGGTTGTGTGATATTGGGCAGAAATACTTATGGGAAGGCCTCTCTCACCTCTCTAGGTTAACTGCTGATTAGGGGATGAGCTAGAGATATATTACATATAGAACTTAGAGTTCGATCCGGGCTTATGGATAATAACCACACTTTGTTCTTGCTGCTACTGGAAGAGAGTGATATGAGCTGAGCTACCTCATGCCAAATTGCTGCAGACTGACATTCTTAATTTTCAGAGGTAGGAAAACTGCCACCTCATTAAGAACACTGTGTTATTAGTTTATTGGCATGCTACCAGCACTGGAAAATGCAGCATGCCTGTCCTTGTGGCTAAAGGCAAAAACCTGGAGAAGCTTATAGAAAATTATTTCTTTGGACAAGAAGCAGAGAATAGTGGCTTTAAAGAGACTTGACACAGCAGCTAAAAGTAAAGAACTTTCTACTTGTGAATATATCCTTCCATTCCAGAACATCGTCCTAATTGGTGCATTTTCATCCACTTCAATTATTTTAAAGACCCGTGAATTTGAGACAGCTGATTGACATTCCAGCATGAAAAACTCCACAGTCCAACAAAGGAGATGATATCACAAGCAGGTCAAAGTGCACTCCCATCATAATGCAGATTCCTCCCCATTTTCTCCACCTTCTACATTCTAGTGACACATGGGAATAAGATTAATAGAAAGGAAAAGCAGCTTTCATTCTGAACAGTCTTTCTGAAAATCAGCATTTCCAGCATTTCAATACTTATTTGCCACAGCAGGGAGCTAATCCTTTAAAAAACCCCAACCCAATCAGCCAATCCGCCAACTGAACTGAAAGAATAATGACTTCTTTGAAGTTTTCTTTCACTGCACTGGGAAAGTTCAGATGCTCTTGCTGGGACAGTTCAGATGTCCCAACCCACACTAATTACAAGACAAGTCCTTCCCGTTCATTTTCATTGTTAAATGCCAGAATCCAAGGAAGGTAGGCTCATAATGAGGCCACTGCTGATTTTTGCACAGGTATTAGTCTCTAGCCAAGAGCTAATTCTCCATCTGAAAAACTTTGTTTTCCGGCTTCTGAAACTGCTCTTTCATTCCTAGCATGGTTTAATTGACATGTAAACTATCATACATCTTGTTTTCCTTTCACATGAAAGATTACTTGCAAATGGAATGTATCTAAAATGAATGGCTCTGCTCCATCATTGTGCACTGCCCTTTGCAGGAGAAACAACTAATGGGAGAGATGCATTGTTCTGGTTGGGATTTACAGCCTCACATTGTCTAATTATTCACAACGCATTATCCATCATACCGCAAACCTCTTCACAGGACTACCAAAAAACATTTCTTCCAGTTAAAGAACAAAACCTAAAACAGAGCTATCAAAAGTATGTGCAGCCTGCACTCCTTTATTGAGTATCATTTGGAGTATCAAACCTGCTAAAATTCACTTTTTTCTTTTAGGGTTTTTTTTGAGCAATGGAATTCCTCAAAATTAATATGATCAGGTAGTGAGGCAAATTAAGTGTTGACTGAAATGATAAAATGTTTCTAATCTTCCTACTAAGGAATTCTTTTAATATCTTTCAAATTGAAAAATCCTAATCTGCTTTAATTGGCCATTAGCAATTATAATACAGGTGTAGAATTACCCTGCTAACGAGTAAAAAATATTACCTAAATATTATAAACTGAGTATAAGTAGATTCTGAAATACCAGCTGGGATTAGATGGGTAAAAACTGCTTCCTGATTATAAAGCACTTTAGGCCAGAGATTAAATACAGAAAAGGTAAATAATGAATGATAGCATTAACATTAATAAGTGCTTGGGGTTATGAGGAAATTATCTGGTTCGTGCCTGACCATTTTCCTCTACAGTGATATCCGTGTTCCAACCACTACTGGTAAGTGGTTGGCTTCTCTGTTTGCAGTCTTGACATTGCACAGAGATGATGGGGCTTTGAACTGATATTAAGTTCCACTGTCCTACTCTTGATTATAAACAGCAATGGGATGACATCTGTGTTTATCTGTACACGAGACATAACCCTCACACTGGGCTCTTTATCACACCAACCAGCGTGGTGAGGATCTCTTGGACATCACTGTGAAGGCAACGGGATCACCTGCAACTCCCTGGTAACACAATGACTAAAAGAGCAAGTTTTCTTGGGGTTTTCAATTCCTGGGTGACAAAATACAAAAATCAGAATGCTCCTATAGAACAAAACCTTCCAAGGAAGAATACAGTAGATAAATCAACCTTAATTTATCCTCATATGGTGGACCCCTGCAGTAGGTCTCCAACAAACACTGCACCAGAAGCTATGAAAAGCTCTTTTTATTGCATGGGTAAGAAAAATAAAACCTGCAGTGCCAGAAGATACACATGGTGCCTCTACAGCCAGCCCAGAGTGCAAGTTTCCCACCAATTCTACCTGAAATATCGAGCACTTTTACCACCCAGACTCAGAAGAATACGTTAAATAACTGAATTTCTTATGTTTAAATGGATTTCTGATCCCACATGCAAACTAAGAAGTATATTGGGAAGTTTAGTTTTCCAAGCCAGGCACACAGGATGGCTTTTCTCAGTCAGCTTGAGAAATTAATGCTGTTTAAACCGAACCACAATTTACATCCCTGCTCAACGCCACCGATAAGGCAGAGTACAAAGTGATTAGACCATCACCAACAGAGTATCTTTCAGCAATTTCCATGTGATGAAAAGAACCATCTTCACTCATTTTCACGCTTTTCATTTTTGCACCAGAAATTATGATATGTAACGTATTCCCATGCATGTTGCGACAGGATGAGACCACACACACAAAGATAATCAAGAAGAGCAGAAAGTCACTTCAACTTTCCTTTAATCTGTTTACTAAAATCTGTCATACTTTGCCCAAAGTACTGTCATTTGAACAGAGCAGGCTGTGTTAAAGCTTCAATCACACTACCCAAATATGAGGAATCTGGAAGCAACCATAATGTAACTGATGTCAGACCACCACAGCTCACATTTCCAGGAGCCTGACATCTCCAAATAAAAAGGACAGCTCTTTATTGCAGTTTTGGAAGTGTATCCATGTTTCAGACTGAATCGTATACTTGTCTCAGTATCTGTGATCTATTTTTCTCTGAAACATTTGCAAAATATATGAAAACACAACCCACTGCGCAGTTTATTTGCCATCTCCGAGAAGTCTGAGCCAGTCCATTGCAATTCTGTAGAGTTTGCCTGACTTACTTGACATCCCAAGCATAAAGGAAGAGGCACCATCAATAATCTACTGCACAAAAAGCTGGCTACAAATACCTTCTCAATGACAGATTAAAATCACATCTCTGTAGGGACAAAGTTCATATCTGTACAAGTTACTAGCACAGATGTATCAGCCTGGTAATTCCCTTTGAAGCAGAGGAACAGTTGGTGGGTCATCTGAGTTGGCTTGTAGGATCACACCAAGAGGGTGAGCTCCACATGATGAGAGAGACAGATTTTTGTGGGTTTATCTTTGGAAGAGTGTTTCCTAGGCCCAACCACATTTTTAATAGCTATTACCAATTATCTAGGATAAGAAACTCCATTGCAACCTGCATTCAAGTTAATGGGCTGCTTTGGGAACCATTGTACACTGAATAAAACCCTGTTAGTTAGTTCCATATTGGAGTGTGGAAAGAGTTAGAGGCCTAATTCCCCTCAGAAATCAACAAAGAACATATGTAGTGTGTGTATGGGGGATAGAAGCTTGGATATTTATAAGTCTCCATTTTTATTCCAGTTTCTAATTATTTATTTAAATAGCAGCACAGAGGTGCACCTACAACAACAGATTCTCTGCAGTTTCTGCAATAAAGCCAGTCAGAAATAATGGAGGAGCTGGATATTTGCAATACAAGCCTGTTATAAGTGTAAAATATCTCTGTGCATCAAAATAAATGTGAGGTCAAATAAAAGGGGTAGATTAAAACTCATTCCAGAGCCCAACTCCTACTTACACCTTCTGAGTGTAATCCAAAGCTTTGATTCTGCATACATGCATACATTTAACTTCGAGCTAGGAGGAGTGAAATTTCATGTAAAAATTAAATTATACATGTGCACTTGGAGAATCAGATTCTCGTATACTCTGTTTACTCAAAAGGATAAAAGAGCCAGAAAA
Source organism: Corvus brachyrhynchos (assembly GCF_000691975.1). Classification (NCBI taxonomy): domain Eukaryota; kingdom Metazoa; phylum Chordata; class Aves; order Passeriformes; family Corvidae; genus Corvus; species Corvus brachyrhynchos. Next base: position 1,454,278 of record NW_008236696.1, on the reverse strand, counting down.
ACATGCAAGACTGTAGAGAAACAAAGAGCAGATTCCTCCTGGAAGAGCTACAGCAGCTGCTTACATTAGAACCAGATTGGCTTTGGCTGTTCAATATTTAAACTCTTCTGTAGCACTTATCCAACCTGGACTACAACTTGACTAATTATGTGTGAAAGGATTTGTGCTTCCACTGAATCACGTGCCTATATTGGCAGTCCTTATATATTCATAAGTAGTGAATCCTATAGACACCAGCAATAGTTCCCTAAAAACAAAACAGAGTCTTCCATAAAATAGTAAAAATCTTTATATTTACTGAAAATACAAGGATTGAGGATACTTGACATCTTGCAGAATCAGGCCGTATTGCAATTTCATTGGAAGGCTTGACACCTTTTCCATAGCTGGTAAAAAAAAAAAAAAAGCTTTCTTCCATATTTGATCAACGGAAGATTTTTCATAAATGTTTGAAATACTTAAATTATTAGTAATATAGTCATAGAAACCTTACACAAATCATTATCTCTTGGGAGAACCCTAAAGAAAAATCTTCAAGGAGCAAAGAATATTTCTATTTCTCTATCAAGTTTCAGCTGCTCATACTTTACAGAGGAACTCTGTACAAATGCAAGGCTTTCCTGCCAAAGTCAAAACCTTCAGCATGTATTTTTCCCAGCTTCACTTTTAATTTATTGAAAAGGCAAAGTTTGGACTGAAGCTGACTCGCAGTGAAGTCAGTGTAGGTTGAGGAGTTAATGCCAGATTTAATGCATCCCTGTAGGTAGATATGTTCTTTGGGACACTAGGTAATATCCTCTCTGGGACTTTCAGCAGCTTCCATGTCTCTCTGCATCTTAGTTTTTACACCTCAAAAATGTGAATGTGAGAATATCTGTGCTCTGCTGCAGAACGCTTTCAGATTTTCAGGGTGAAAGGTGGAAATTAATGTGAGCTTCAGTCCTCAAACCATGACAATAAAGATACACAATCATGTCTGATAGTCTGAAAAGTATCAAAGCAGTGCTAAAATAAGCACGACAGCTTTTGGCTTTTGTGTGTGTTTGTGCAGTGCCATTAGAATCACTGAAGCTGCACAGATAGAGAATGTGGAAGGGTTTTATTCACAAATTACAGGGCTGGTTTGCTTTTTGTTTTTTTTTTCCTTAAAAGCAGTTCTAGTGGAAACAAACTAAATTAAGGAAAATGACAAATTATTTCCCTCATCATGGCAGTATCAAATAGAGATTTATGTCTTTATTCTTTAGGGATTTCTATGACTGCATGAAACTATGAAAACTTTATATCCAAGGTAACAAAATACAGAAAAATACAAAATAACTTCTACGACCCAATCAAAGCAAACATAACCTCGGGGAAAAGAATATGAAAAATCTGTAGACCAGAAATCTCCATCATTTCACCTTTGGATCACAATAAATACTTAATTCCTTAATTTCTTCAAAGTATACAATAAATGCTTCCATTTATCTAAAAAGTAGCCTGTCAAAACCAGCCTGGCTGGAGCCATTTGTGGTGGGACCTGAGTGTTATTTTACTGACTGAGCAGAATCCCTGGGCAGTTCTGTTGGGTTTATTTCATGCACACAATATAGAAGAGTATCTCTAAGGCAACAGAGAGCTCCTGAGCAGAGACTAAAAGGCTTTAGAAAAAGATGTTCTGAGAACAGCCAGCTCAAGAAAACGCTTTATTCTGTGGTTTATTGGAAAGAAACTCTACTATTACAATCATTAACAGCCTGCTGCAGACTCAAGTAGCAGCTTATTTTTATAATTTAGGCTTTACTTTTGAAGTGTTTGACTTCTGAAGATGTACACAATGAATTCATTTCAGCACAAGACAGGCCTGAATATATCAATGGTTACCAGTGGGAATGGTGTTTATCACTTCCACACATTTCAGATACCTTTTTTTGTGACTGCTGCACCTTTAGAGGGTAAAAACCAAACCTCAGTCTTGAAACTAAAGGTCCTGATTGATTGACTTAAAAAGACAAAATTTGGATAAGAACCAGAGGCAAGCATGCCTACAGATAAACGCATTTCTGGCTGGATTGGTTTCCCTTTCAAGAGTTATTTATGTGCAACAACTTCTCATATTGAAATTCTGAGCAAAATCTTGCCTGTGCAGTTTGGTCTGGCTCTGCATGGCTGATTATTTCATCCAGTGCTGTTCTCAGTAACCCTACAGGCCAATATTTTGCTACTACAGTGATGGGCTAGCTAATTGTAAAATCTTAATTATGGACTGATAACTTTGAAAACCCTAATTTCTTTCAGAAAAGAAACATAAATCACCAGGAAATGAAATAACTGCTTTCAGATCAAAATACTAAACATAAAAATGTCTATTAGGAGCCATAATAAATAGTTCCAGTGTACTTTGAAGTGGAAATTCAGAGAATTTTATGAAATTCTGCAAATCTTGAGTTACACTTGGAATGCATTTCCACTGAGTTATCAGAACTGAGCAGCTACTCTATGACAGTAATAGGTACAGATAAAGAAAAGCAATAAAATTATTACCACTGTGTGAAAATTATGAAAATGTTACATTAAAAGTGCTCATCTGGAAAAAAAAATCCTGCTGCATACATTTCAGCAGTGCTACAGGTTTTCTTGCAGGCCTGCATATGAGGACTTCACACAGATCATGAACTTGCTTGTGCTTTTGTTGTTTCTTTCTTAAGAGAATAATATTTCCTTTCTTATTCCTGTATCAGCCAACATCTTGACTGGTATGCAAAAGGAATAAAAACTGCAACATGAGTTTTAACCTTACTCCTGTGTTTTTTGAGCTCAAACCTCCCTCCAGTGACAGGTATCGATTTACTGCAGGTCCAGCTGAGGTACTAAAGGGGTTCCAGATTTACCATTAGCCCCTGACCCTACAGCCCTGCAAGGACAGTGGGAAATGCCAACACAATATTGTGTCTTTCTGTTCCCCAGCTTAGAAAAATCCTCTTCTGTAAATGCACATATGTATATATACAGGGCTGCCTGAGGCTTTCAAGGAAGATGTCCTGCATCAGGCTTTCAGAAGGCTCAGAACTCCTGTATTGTTTGTTGCCTCTCTCGATCTCTAGGATAAACTATAGAGCTACATTAAATTTTAGTCACTTACACTTAATCCTGAAAGCCAGGAGGAAAAGCAGCACCCTATTTTTAGTTGAAACTCATTTGTAGTGATAAAAACTTGGGTGGTGCTTATAAATTCCTGAAAGTCCAGCTAAAGTGAAGTGTTAGCAGCAGCCAAGGCTGCTGCCTATCAAAGTGTTAGAGCATAAAGCAACCCAGTAAAACTTTGTCATCCAATGTACTGGTGGAGCTGCAGGGCAAACAGCCTTCAAAGAACATATTGCACTGCCTGGGAAACCCCAAATCTAATTTAACAATAAAAAACAAATAGAGTTCAACAGAAATTACTCAAAAATCAATAGAATTGAATCTTATCAGTTAGGGGTTTTTTGAGCATATTAGAGAACTCTGGTTAGGGTATCTCGTTGCCTGTTGTTTTATATTTGATTTTGCTAAAGGGCATGAGACTCTATTTTATTCTTTAACAAGACACCAGTCTTAACTTGGTCTTTGTTCACTAGAGTGCACAGGCTGCAGACATGGTTTGCTTCCATTGAGGGGATTGGAAGGGGAAAGTGTTTACGCTTCCCTGCTCCATACCCACATGCCAGAAAAACAAAGCACATTCCCTAACATCAGCAGAGATTCAATTACGGAATTAATCCTTTCAAGCAGGTGGTTTCTGGTGAATCCAGTGCCAGAAACAGGGTCCATGTCAGGTAAATCCAACTTCTACTGCCAAGGAGTTAATCAAATAGTTATTATAACTTATTACTTGTCTAATTTAAGGCCTGCAAAGCATTGTAAACATTTCCGAGTTATTCATAAGTAACACAACAATTATCTATGTCCAGATACCTCTGGGCAGATAGATAAATTGATTATTTTGCAATTTAACACATGAATTAATGCATGTGTGTCTGTGTCTGCACACACTACTCAGAAATTTATCAGCAAGTCTGTTTATTACATCATTTGGCATCTTTTCCACCAGCAAAAAATATCTAGGAACCCTTAAATACATATATAGACTGTCACATAGACTGCAATAACTCTTACTAACAGCTTTAAATCATGACGTAAAAAATAAGGTTGTAATATTAATGTTCACTGGCACTGGTTACACATCATTGTACAGACAAAAGAGCTGTCAAAGGGGATCAGGAAACTCTGGCCTTTTAAATGCTTTCACTGAGAGTGGCTAAGTTTCAGAGAAAGGGAACCTCCCTTCCAAGTATAATGCACTAAACCAATTATGCCGAACTCAGCAGGTGATTAGCTTATGCCCTGAAGCATGAGATGTGATTATTCTTATCTTGGTTTGCGTACTGGAACTACAAATATTGTTAACGGTCATAAAATCATCCAGCCTTAAAAAAATAAACAAATAAATAAAATCTAGCCTGAAATTTTGATTTGATGGCCTCTGTACGTGGCAAATTCCAAATGTTCCTTTTGTTTAAGCGGAATGCCTTAGCTGTCACGTGGTCACCTGTACTCATTGATATCACAGGACACGAGTACAAAACCTGACCATTTTGTGTGCACCTTGCCCTTGGAGAGCAGGAGCTGTGAGCTCCACAGCTGTGCTCTGGGTGAGAAGACTCCATACAGATGTAGATGAATAACAGAGTATATAATTGTCCTTGAGACCTTTTTGAAGAGAAGCAATGAAAAAGTTTCTTCACAGAAATGCTACAGTCAGGGATGCAGAGTTTTTCATTATTAGGTCATTATTTAATGGGAATGGAACACTGCCAGAACTACTGAAAAGTGATCCAAAGACCACTGGCACCAACGGGAAATTTTCTGTGGATTTCAGTGGACTTTGGGCTAAGCCTCAGACAAGCTAAATCACACTGCCTAGTGTGGGCTGTAGCTGTAACAGATGATTCCCAGTCCTGTTTAAATTAGGGTGAACCACCAAGGAACAAGCCATAACCTCTCTAAAGATCTTTCCCCAGACAACCCACAAACCAGGCTCTGTCTCAGTATCGAGCACTTCCACCAAGGTGTGTCAATTTACAATTACACTGATTGGATTTCAAGTACCATTCTGCTGCCCTGTTATTCCACCGTGATTTTTTCAAAATCCTCCAGATTTTAATACATCACCCTGCACTGGGAAGCACGTTAGTGCAGAGTCATTTTGTGTTAGTAATAAATAATTTCCTCCGAGACGCAAACAACAGCTCCTGCTTTTTTGAAAGCTTGGCTGGGAGAAGGTTCTTGGATAAATAGCCTCACTTAGAAAACATATTTGCAAGAGCCTTTCAGAAAGTGCCATGTGTATGACAGTTTCAAATGGTGCTTTAGGAACACTGTACTCGACCTGACACAAAACTGAAGGCTTTTTATTGGAACTTCCAATCCAAATGTCCTTTAGGCAACCAGCTAAATCATAATGAATTGTTTATTTGTGTTTGGCCTTTGAAACAAAAAAGAAAGCAAAGACTGAATCAAAGACCAAAAACATGAAATCAATCACATTAAGAACACACTAAGGAGTGTCTGTCAACAGTTTTGGGTTTTTTAGTCTATTTCCAACAAGCTTTTAGGATCTGATCTTGCGAACAGTGAAAGAGTACGTTTGAAAGACTCAACAGCAAAATTTGCAACTTTAAGGTTATGTTGGCTTTTTTTTTTTTTAAGACTGTCAAAGAGTGCATCTTTCTTTTGTTTCAAAGTGGGAAAAATTTAGCTCTTGAAATTCAGTAAGATTGAAAAGGTAATGAAATCTGCAGTTCCTCCGTTACTGATCCTAAGGCTGCTACACCATCCAGGAGCATGGCTCAAGTCATACTAACACACAAACAAATTTCCAGGAGACATTGGAAAGAAAAGGAACCAGTTGGGTGAATTAACTGGTGCCTAAGGTCAGTTTGTTGCTCTGCCCAAGTTTTTTATGTGAGTTCACTTAAGGACTTCATTCCCCGAGTTCAAGATGTCGACGTCACCGAGACCCAAATACCTCTTGTTGCCTGCATTCCCTGACCCTGTTTCAGCCAGAAAGGGATCTCACACTGAGCATTATTAGAAGACCATTATGCTGCCCTATTCCTGATTTGCAAGTCAAACTAATTGAATTATCATTTACGCTTATTTTCCAACGGTGTAATAAGGGAGAAATCTCAGGATGTAAAAAAGGGAAAATGCATTGTTGAAACAAACTTTTGTTCTGTATCTTCTCAAAGAAGGAACTTGAAAACTACTTTAATTTGCCATTTATATATGCCAGCATATCTTCTAAAATATTGAACTGCAGAAGAATTTTATTAATTTAGTCCAAATGTGAAATTGGGAAGCACGTCCACTCACTCAGGCCCTAGCAGCTCATAAATTGGGCTTTCCTTGTTTCTCTTATCAGGAAAAAGAAAGCCAGACCACTCTATGAGTACTGAAATTTCTCAGCTGCTCCACTTCCAACAACATCTCAGCTAAACTCACCTCCTAATTTAGAATTTGATATAACTATTTGTATATATATGTTTATAGATACATCCTAAAAATTCATGCATGTATGTGTATACATACACCTACTCACTACATACATACTCTGTGAGTAGGCACCTGCCTTGGCAATCTCTTAAGCAGACAGATTGAATACACTTAAATTGCTACATCTTAATAACTTTGAAGCTCCACATGAATTGATTTTAGTGCTATTATACTGCCTTATCAGCAAATCCCCTGTCAAAGGAAAGGATTTGCGTGCGTGTGTCTGCCTGTGTGTGCACGCCTGTAAATAAGGGAGCTTTAACTACAGTGGTAGTAGAACCTACAAATCCAGCTTTAAAAGTATCATCTTCAGAGCACAGAGGTCATGTTTTATGGTGGTAAGGAAAAGAGAAGGAACATCTTACGAACAAGGCGCTGGACTCAGACTTCAGAGGCTCAGGTTCAGTTTGTTTCTCTCTCTGCCAGAGGCTGCTTCCATGACCCTGGACAACTCACAGTTAAGCAAATGTTCAAGTCATCTTTTGTCTGAAGGCCAATATTGCCTTTCCCTCCTCCTTTGTACTTGCACATAGATTACAAACACTTTGCACCAGCTCGAGGGCTGTGGTTTGGGGGGAGGGTACTCTCTGAGGTTTTTTACTCTGGGTAAATACAGCATCTTGCACAGCTCAGCCCTGCACTTTGCCATGTATGAATTTCTGTGGCACACAAATACTTAAATAATTATACTTTACAAATGAGGACCAGAGTCATTGTATCAAATTTCAGTTCTCAGAATTCTAAGAGAATACACATTAATGCCATATAAAGTAGGCAATTACTAAGACGAAAAAAGGGGGGGATGGTAGTTGAGCAAAGGATAATTAGCATGATCTGTATTCCTGCCAGGTATCACACTGCACCAGCTAAGAATACAAATGGAAGGGTCACACATGCAAACACTGTATTTACATTATTATAGCAAAGAGAGATCCAAACTTACACTTGTCATTGACAATCATAACTTGTTTCTATAATATCCTATCCATGAGCCACAGATTATTTTTCTGACAAGAATCTAGGGAAAAATAGCTACACAAGAATTTGACTGTAATAAATTAAGACTATTTCATTTAAAAACAATGTAAGACTTGGCAGAAAGATCAGCCCACCAAACACGGCTTCAACTTTCAAATGCTATTTTTCAAGCATGGGCAGAGTTAACTTTTATCTTTTCTTTTTTTTCTATTTTATCAATTCTTTCCTTTGAGCTTGACATGGCCAAGAGCTGGGCAAGCGGCTCCCTCTGGTGCTGAATCAACGAGGCTCTCCAAGTTTTACAGACCTTGTTCTCTGTATTTTGGTTTAGGACCTGATTACTGAAACTCAGCATTATGCAAGACTGGCTTTGATAATCTGCAAAATTTTTTTTTTCATACCTAGGTTTAGGTAAGCAGTGAAATTGTCTTCAGAGAGACAGCTCTGAAAGCACCACACTATGGTGTCATCATGTGACATCTTAAAACCAAAAATAAGACAGGACTTGGTAGCATTTAAACATAACCCACTGCTTTAAGAACCAGCTTGAATATTTGAAACATCAAGTATCTTCTGAATTAGAGTGAGACAGCAGCTCAAGTATATTATCAGCCAAACGTCAAGCAGCTTGCTGCACTAAGACCAAGCACAACTTTTTGGGCTTAAAATTACACATTTTAGTATTTACATTTTTTAGTTCTACTAGAACTTTCACTCTCTATGAAACTAAGCCACTGTAGTACTGCAGTTAGTACTTCTCTGAATTTCTGACCCCGCATAAAATATGGACAAGAGGTGTAATAGTTGGCCACAGATGTTGTCATCACAGTTCTATGGTGGTTAAAGCTGTGTCACAATTGTCATTACATTTTCCTAATTAGTCAGAGCTATTTTTAAAATGTGAAAAAATTGTGCATATAAATTTGTACTTAGGAGGAGGTTATAATTCTCAGGGTAATATGTTTATATCCAGGGAGAAAATGAAATTTTAAATACTTATTAACAGAGAATTTTAAAAATCTAACTGGATTCTAATTCATCACAAATGCTGATTTCTTTCACAAATATAATCTGGGTTTAGAATAATTTTTTTTTTTTTTTTTTTTTAAGAAACAATCATTTTATGAATGGCCAGAACCATATGCATAGGGGTGCTTTGCTATTTTGGAAGAAGCATGCTTGAGAAGAATTAAATACTGCTGCTTCACAGGAGCTGAAGAGCATCCATCAGGGTCCTACACGATTTCCCCATGTCAAACTCTCCTCATTTTCAAAGATCATTACAAAGGGGCAAGCTCACAAGAGGGGATCATTCTTTGCACTGCTGGTGTCTGAACCATGAAGAGAGGCCAAATGAAGACAGACCTGTTGCTCCCCCATTAATAAGAGGTTTAATATTTTCTTGCTTTATCTGCCAGAGCCTTTATACAAAATCTCCAAACTTTTTAACTATGCAGTGTTATACATAATGATTTGAAGAGGCAGCACTGTATTTTTTCCATCTGCAGTGAACTTTCCAAGCATTCATTAATGCTCACAGCATCTCAGGGTAGTAGTTCAATTTATGGAGGGAAAACAAAATAGATTGAGTGCTGGAATTAATTTTAATGTAAGTGCCAAGAAAAGGAACGAAAGTGCTCCAGTGTTTCTTCCTTGTGGACATGCAGCAGCTGAAGCCTCAGACATGGGGTGCTTCAGAAATCTGACACAGCACAGTTGCTGCCTGCATCCTTCTGGTGAACTGGGTATGATAAAAGGGGAAAAAAAGGAAAAATAGGGAAAAAAAAGGACAAAAAAAAAAAAAAGGAGCCAAGAATGATGGAGATGCAAAATGTTGCTAAACAGTCCAAAAGGAAAGCTGTGGCACCCTTTAAATCCGTCTCCACCATTAAGCCTCCAAATGCTACAAAATTTATGTTCGGGTAGTGATCTTGCTCCTCATTATCGCAGCAAACTTATTAAAATACAGAAACTTAAGAGTCAAGTGGGCCTCAGCAACAAGATTCAAAACCATCAAGAGCTGCAAGAGTGCAAAATGATGGATGTGAACAAAGAGCAATGAAATCAGTAAGGTTTGCATGCTCGAAAAATTGTTCTGCTCTTAAATGTCAGTTGCAGCATATGTTCCAAAACAACAGAAGAATCTTTTTCTTTAATGGCCTCTTTAAAGGGTATTTGTAGCTCAGTATTGGTCAATCTGTGCTAAGACCTTCACTTGCCAAAAGGTATTTGTCTCTGCGTAGGCTAAAATGTGCCAAACATAGGCTAAAAGTCAATCTACATTTTTATATTCGGAATTGTTTGAGAACAAGCAAATTAAATAGCAGAGAAAAGTGGTGTTAACCATGCATTTCCCATTAATTCATTAAGGACAAAAAGATTGACAAAGTCAGTGTGATTAAATGAAATGCTATTTCTTCATGCTGCATCTTTTGTTGTACATATTAATGCCAATATTAGTGCTGCAATCTCTATGTATTCACACTGAAATTTGAATCAGACCACACATCATTTCTGTTGTGTTTTTGCATTACCATAAAGCATAGTACCTATATGTATCTATATATAGTTACTTATGCTTTAACTGAGCCTACCAAAGATGAGAAAAGTTCTCAAATGTTTGATGATTCTCTTTTTAGAAGTGTCTCCAGATGTTTATTTCCCTGAGCATGCTGAATTTATCTTTCTGACCACTCTACTTTCACACAATCTTCCAGTTCTCCCACAATTTACGGCGCTTTCCCATGTTGTGAACACTCAGACTCAGTGCAACTGTGGTAAATCATGTGAAAAGAACTCAGAGTGAAGCCTGAATTCCTTGGAACACAAGAAGTATTTATATTTTCATCACCTTCTTGTGCATTGTCTTGTGCAAGGAATACAAACAACAATTAATAAAACCTCTGAACTCAGCTCATCTATAACTTAGTAACATCTAATTTTCATTTTACTGCAATATAAATTGCTACCTGCGTCTTTCAGTAAAACTTCATCTGCTTTTAATTTTAATTGTCCAATAAATATGTTCAATTGGCACCAGTCCAATTTTTTTCTGCATTTATGTGTTTGGGTTGAGGGTTTTTTTTAATAATTTCAAATATGTCTCATCCAGAGGTGATGTTTTATCAAAAATAACAGATAAGCCAATTCTGAATAGCTGTTGAGTAAAATAAAAGGCAGGAGTCAAAAATAAGTACCTGTAAATAAATCCCTACTTCCTCCAGATGAACTTCCATCATAGGGAGTGCTGGAAAATAACTCCACAAACCATTAACAAAATTTCTACGTCAAATTTATATTTCAAAATTCAGAAAACCCCTGTGCTGTTTTCTGGCAACTGGGATGGAAAGTCTCCCATCCTCTTCAGAGGATCAATTCACTCTCCCTCTTTTCCTTCCTGTGAATAATAAAGTTCCTCTTGGTAGGAAATGGATCAAATCCTAAATAAATAAATAAGAGCATCTGGTATTTATTTATCCCAGTCCTTGGAAATTTTATGCTAATTGCAGTTCTGTTACTAAGGCTCTGGAAAATGTAGTTGGGGTTATATTATTTTACTGGAATTCACAGATAGAAATGCTTTCTTTCCCAGTGTTCCACCCCCCTGTTTAGTATCTGAAGTTGGTACTCTCACAGTATATGAAGTTAGTAAACTGAATAACAATATAGCTGACCCGTTCCTACTATTATGCTCAATTATTTGCAATTTATCATTACAAAATTCAATATATCATCTTCTCTGGCACCTCTTCTTTCTAGCTTCATTCTCCCTACTTTCAGTCCCCTCATCTTTCCCATCCTCCTCTTCCTACTGTGCAGGTGACCTGAACAGCCCCTTCCTCCACAGAGAAAATATATCTGAAAACTTCCCCCAAACCACAGTCAAGGGACTTGTTCACATTGATAAAACTACAACATTTCATTTTGGAAATATACTTTGAGGTAAACACATACTTAAAAACCTAGAAAGGCTTCAAATAATTTCTTTCTTCTTCCTGACTTTGCAAAAAGTTCTGCAGCCCACAAGACTCAGGCACAAGTATTGCTATTTCCTAGAAAGTTGCAGAAATCAACCTCACATCTGGTATCACAACAACCTGGTCTTTTCCATAACTAAAATTGGTCTCTTGTGAAACTTTAATCCTATTTATGCAAAGCTATAGTCTTAACTGGATACACAGCAGATTTCTGGCAATTACACCTCCCCCCCACGTGGACCTCCACAGACAGATGTTGAACTTAAAGCTTGGACCAACAATACATGGAGCCCAGGAGAAATCTCTCCAGCTGTCAGCAGTAGCCAACTCTTACCCTTGTGCACTGAGAAGCTGTGATATGAGTGAGACAGTCTTCCAACTTGTTACATGAGAAAATGCATGCCCTACGCAAGCCTGCAGTTTTAATCTGGTTTTCTATCTCAGCAAGATGTACACAACCAGGCTTTGTGAGCACTTCTACACATTTCTTAATCAGTTGGTAATTCACTCCAAATTCTCTGAGGAACATGCAAATTTGCAGACAGCAATTGAGAGAACAGGTATGAGGAGCTCTTCAAGACTGAATGCTTCAGTCAACTTCTCTTAAATGAAAAAAAAAAAAAAGAACAACTGCAACACGTTACTGGGCATGCGAAAGAGAGAAAGCACTCATCAGTGTTTTAACTGGGAAAGGGTTTGACTCTAGTAGACATGAATCTCTGGGAAAGCAGCTTTCATCAGTTCTGGCATTTCTAAACCAACATGAACACCACGTGGAATGGTCACAACTTCAGTGTACTTTACTGAGCTCATCCTGCTGACTGTGATGGGACTGTGGGAGCACAGAAGTAACAGAATCTGGCCACATATCCCACGTGGTTTCTCTGCACCTCCTGCCCTTGCAGGTGGAACACTCACCACAGCGTGGATCACACAGCCAGCAGGATACCCAGACTGAAGGGGTCTGACTGGGCAGGTGCCCCAGGGTGTCCCACTGCTGTTACTGGGCATGCGAAAGAGAGAAAGCACTCATCAGTGTTTTAACTGGGAAAGGGTTTGACTCTAGTAGACATGAATCTCTGGGAAAGCAGCTTTCATCAGTTCTGGCATTTCTAAACCAACATGAACACCACGTGGAATGGTCACAACTTCAGTGTACTTTACTGAGCTCATCCTGCTGACTGTGATGGGACTGTGGGAGCACAGAAGTAACAGAATCTGGCCACATATCCCACGTGGTTTCTCTGCACCTCCTGCCCTTGCAGGTGGAACACTCACCACAGCGTGGATCACACAGCCAGCAGGATACCCAGACTGAAGGGGTCTGACTGGGCAGGTGCCCCAGGGTGTCCCACTGCTCCGTAGAGTGGAGGGCTCATCACATGGAAGTCTCTGGCTGAGGCCAGGCTGGTGGTCCAGCATCTCCACAACCATTAAATGAACATTTGACATCCCATACCACTCATGGAACTCGTAAAACCACTACCAAAAGTAGGTAAACACTGTTATGCACACTTCTGTTTCTTTCAGTGAAACATATTTCTGCCAGGTTTCAAATGCTTTTTTTCTTTATGCATTCATTCTTTTTTCTCAAGAACATCTGCAACTTTTTTAGAAGTTTTATACCATCTGGAGGCTACAGCCTGGAACAGAGCAACAAAGGCCACAAGTCCACTACTTACACTGACTACTGTACCACTGCCAATCTCAGATTACTCCCATTTCTGGTGCTCTCCATCAGAAATAATCAGGATATTGGTAGCTCCTCACAACTGAAAAGCACTATGAGATTTCAAGTAAAAATTGAAGTGGGATCAAACTGTGCCATTAGTAACTGCATGGACTTGGGTACAATAAATGGATTTCTTCAGAAGACCCCAGTTTTCCATCGCAAAATTACAGCCTCTCATCCTATGGATTAAAGTACAAGAGTTCTGTAAATACTGTTTATCATCTGAAAAAAAAAAACCCCAAGGCTAATTTAACAGCAAGAACTAAATAGGAAGTGTATGGCACCTCTACCAGAAATTATGGTTGTAGATTTAATTTGCCATACGCCTTGATCAGCAACAGGCTCCAACCAGTCACGAATCACTGTTGACCCATGAACTCGAGCATTTGCTTACAACTCACTGTTGCTTAAGGAATTATCATTATTACAGTGTATGGGGACAAGCATGCTCAAATAGAAAAGCAAACAGGAAGATAAACAAAGAACTTATTCAAGCAATGACCTGTCATTTCAAGAACTAGATTATGCTCAAATGCACACACGATACAAACGATAATGAACAGTAACAAGGGATGCAGACAACCCGTCTAGTGAGTCACCAATTCAGTTCTCTAAATGTTCCTGATGCTCAGAGGAAAGACATTTTAAAAGCTCAAATGCAAGTCTGCTCTCATTGAGTGGCTGTTCCTTGGCAATGAGGGAATGACAGGGGCTGTACCAATGACACAACAGGAAACACTCCTTGACCCTTTCCAGCTTATGGAGATAAACAGCAAACTTTCTAACCCTGACAAATTAACTTTAAATAAGAAACACTGGTATCAAAGTTACCATCTAAATTGACCAATTGCACAGTCAGAAACTCTTATTGAAAACATCTTTATGTATAGATTCATGAAGGCTATGAAAATTTTTGCTTGAATAAGGAGAGTAAGATTGAACTCAGCAGCTCTGAACTATTTCATGGTAATAAAACACTCAATTCAGAGGGGCTCAGAGAAAGCACTAAAATCTACATACATTTCATGAAATAACTTCTCAGATTTGGTTCCATTAACTTTACTCAAATGCCTACTCAGCAGCCTCAAGAAGTTCAATCTTACCAGACTGAACAAAATAAAACCATGGCAACAATTTCTGACAGACTCAGCATGTCTATATAATGGTATTATGTTCAGCAACTATTGACCCAAACATGTGGTGAACTGAACCAGCACCTGTTCAACCTCTGATTAATGCTTTTGCACAGTGAAGGATTTATGGGCAGCGTTAAACGGGTCTCTAACAGAACACACAGTGAGCTATGCATGTGATATACGTAATTACAGATGTTTTTGCATCACCAGTTGCAGATCATGTTAAAGACAGTGGAAAGAGAACTCAGGCAAATAAAAACCCCGTGGCTTAAAAATTCTGTTAAAACAGCCAAACTTGAGTCCTTTCCTCATAGCACATTTCCCTTCATAAGTAGATCACCCTTATTTCATTCCAGCTTTTTCAGTACAGCTTGACTGTAAATAATGGCTGAAAAAAGATGTGTGCATGAAAGCAGAAGAAAGTGGAAATAAAGCAACAGGAAAGGATGACACGAAAGAGGAGCTGTCCTCACAGCACTGTAGGAACACTGTTCTACTCTGCTGAAGGATTGAACTCCTCAGCTCCTGCCTGAGAAGGTTTAAAAAGCTGATGATAGAATCATCAAGATTACAAAAAATAAAACCAAACTAACTTCATTTGCTTGTCTTTTAATCAAAACATGTAATCAGAAGGCCTAAGTGATGATTACCTCCTGCTTTCAGCCTAAGTGACTGAAGCAGCCTGTTCAGTGGGGTTGCACTCTTTAGAAGGTGTCCCTTCCCCACACAGGTATGCTCTCACACCACGCTCACTTCCCAGTCACCTGATCTGATTCCAATGGAGAGGACAGCAGTCATCCACAGCTGAGGCACTCCGCGGGAGTTCAGTAAACATGGGACCCATATCAAGAAAGCCACTTTTCAGTAATGGCACCTTTATTAGCACGAATATGTTCACAACTGTTAATGCAATTAATTATCGGGACCAGGAGATACCCAGCAAAAGACTAAAAATTGCCTTTGCTGGAACACAATTCATTGAGATGATTTATGGACTTCTTTATTGTTAGCGTCACAAGAGCTTTTTCAAAACAAGAGAAATCATTAAATCCCATAAAACACGGGCTATCGCCGCCGTTAGCTGGTAATTGATATCCTTGCTCGTGCCATTTATATCCCTAAATGGAGCTGATAAAACAAAAATTAGTAAAGCGTGCTGACGGAGAGCAGCCTGCAGCATCCCGGAGGGAAGCAGGGGATCCTTCCCTCCTTCCCAGCAGTAATCGCTCCCCCACTGCATCCCACAACCCCGGGGAGCCCCGATATGGCCAAAAACCAGGCTCAGCCCTGGGGAACTGCTGGTGAGGGGGAGGGAACAAGGAGGGGAGTTCATTTGCTTTTAGAGGGAGAACCTGATTATTATATACCACCCCCCACCCGCCCCGGTTCTCCCTCGGGGAATTTTAACTACTTCTCTCTCCTTTTTAAAGGCAAATCTTTAAAAAAAAAAGCTTTTGTATTGCAATTTTCTATGGCTTTGGTGGGTTTTTTTTCAGGAATCCTGCTGGGTAGAGAAAGTGCAAGGTAAGAAATAATTTTAAACAGAGGATTGTTGGTTTTAAGCAGTCACCGAATAACAGCCAAAACATGTGCACAGTCAAGAAACTCTCAAATCCTGAGCAGCCAGGGAGAAGAAATGTATATTTTAGTGATGGAAAACAGGCAGACGTATTAGAAATGACTCAGAAGGACGGGAGAACAGCACTGAAAATGCAAATAAATCAGCTCAGATTCTATGGAATGAAAAAAATAAAGAAAAGCTGCTGATAACCCTGAGCAAATGCTGCTGCCTCAAAGACAGAAATAGCTCCCTTACCTTATTCCTAATCCTTGTTTGCACCTGCTCTGCAATCATAAATACTTCGAGGTGCTTAACATGGAGCTAAATTGATGGCTGAATTTAAGAATTTCTTCGTTCACCTCATTTACAGTTAAAAGGAGATTTTTTAGGATCGTCCTCCTCAGCATCCATTAGCTTCCCAAAAAATTCGCATTTTCTTGTTAAAAAAAAAAAAAGGCAAAAAAATACAGTATATCTATGTACAATCGGGCACTGTAATAGATCCAAAAAACCGGGAGCGGGGGAATCTGAGAGGTGTCACTACAAACTTGGCAAG
>NW_008236696.1:1399489-1437535 GCF_000691975.1 Corvus brachyrhynchos | reverse complement strand
GCGGGGGCGCGGGGGGATGCGGGGAGATGCTCGCCCCCGCCGTGGCGGCCGCGCAAAGTTTGCCCCGCTCTGCCCGCGTTAAGGTGCGGGGGTTCGCGGTCAGTGCCCCGCGCTGCGGGGCGGGTCCGCTTCTGCTCCCACCTCTCCTCCCTCCCCGGGCCCCCGCGGTTCCCAAGGCAGGCCAGGCGCAGGCTGGGTTAGGAAAGGTCAGGGAGACGCTGCTGTCTCTGGGCTTTCACCCCTGAGGGCAAGCATTCCCCAGGAGCCTGTTCCCAACAGGGCTGCACCTCCCATGCCCACACCCCTCACCCCAACCTGTCCCAAGGGCACCCAAAAGGCTATAGGTGCGGGCACATCATCTCCCAGCTCTCACTTCCCCCTCTCTCTTTTTTGCCTCCTGACCTGGTACAGATTTCATCTGAAACTTTCCAAGAGCTTTAATTATTCTATTAATGTGCACCCATAAATACTCCAGAGCAGCATTTCATTAGGCAAACAGCAATATACAGTCCAGGGATGTAAACAGAGGCACCGGGGCTAGAGAGGGAGCAAGTTACACACTGAAGGCATAGCAAGAGCTAAACCCGAATTGGTCAGTCTTGTTTTTCAGGGCTTTTCTAGGGAAGTTATTCTATGATTTTTTAAATTTTTTTTTTTTAATTTAAAAACAAGTTCCCTGGGAACAACTTGTGTCAGTAGATCACTGGGTTACTAGAGCAAGTGCCAATTTACAGCACCATTACAAGTCTCTCCTGCGAGTCCTTTACAAGCCTGCAGTCAGGCTAGGGAGGGAAAACAACATTAAAAGTTCACAAGCATCTTAACTACTAGTGGTTTATAGCCATTTCATTTGCATTTTTCAGCAAATGAAAAGCAAGTGTTTGGAGGTTTTTTCTCCTTGACAAGTTGGCAATCACAAAATGGTGCCCTGAGTGATGGAGACAAAATATCGGTCCATCCAACTAGGGCAGGAAAAGACCAAGGGAAACAAGACCTCCTGGCTCACTTGGGTGATCACAAATGGGATTTATAACTTGCTTTATCCCTCACAGGGTGCGTGGAAGAGGTTATCAGGGATGTGCAAGAAGACAGATGTGGAAGAACTTCAAGGGGAAGCATGAGATTCAAGATAAGTCTTAAGTGAGGAGGCAGAGGTGAGGAGAGGGGGGGCAAGAGGTGCAGTGAGGTCTTCCTAGGCAAAGTGGAAGGGTAGGAAGAAACAAAGGCAAAGGGTAAACTCTTTAGGGCTTCCGCAACTGGAAAATATGTCCTTGTGAAGGACTATATCACACACTATTTTCCAGTGAGGCAATCAAAATCACCGCCCAGCAACTGCGTATGGTTGAATTTTGAGGGCTGAAGGTGAAGGGCATTAAGCTCTCTTAACACCTTTTCCTCCAACAAAAGAAGAAAAAAGCCTCTAAAAATCAAGGATTAATTTAAGGCTGAATCCAGGAAAGATTCTTCCCAATTCTTGTATGAGACACACATGTTTACAAGTAAAAGCCAAATACCACTCCTGAGAAATTGGTGCAAGTGGAAGCACAGTTTTATTCCTTAATGGCCATGTTGGATGCAGAGCCATCTGGAAAGCCTGTAGAGATTCCAAAGGCAGCACCTGTTTGTCAAACATGATGCAGTTTTGAAGTCCTCAGGTAGTGTGACTAACAGGGTTCCAACCCAGAATGCTCTTCCCAAAGTCCAGTGCATGAAAACATTTGGTTTGTTTCTGGTTTTGAATTAAACAAGACCTTGATTTATCCTCTGGAGCAACATTTGTGACTTTGGAATATGCATTCTCATCTTGAGCTGCTGTTGAATGGCTATGACAGCAAGGGCAGATGCTCCCATCTGCTGTGTGGGCACTGGGTGGAGCAGAACAAGCCCCAAAAATGGATTGGCAGATGCAGCACCTCTATTGCACCTCTGAGGGTCTCTTGGAAAGGCAGCCCCCTCCCCACATGTGCACCACAAACATAGGTGGGCACTTTTCTCCACACGCTCAGGTGGAGCCACGGATGTTGTGAGGAGAGAGGAGCTACAGAGAGAAAGGCCAGAGCTGGGAGCAGCTGTTCCATACAGCATGGAACCTTCTGCAGCATGGGATTTTCAGCTGGGAATCTGTGCAGTTGTTTTAGCTTGGGAAAATGGGCCATCAGCCCTTCAGTCCCAACACTGGCAGCAGGAGAGGGCCTGCACTGGGGCAGACACAAAGGGAACAGGAAGGCAGGTGCAGGGGAGAGCTCTGTGTGTCGGGAAGGTAAGTCAGACATTTCTGAAGCGATCGTTAATTTGGCATTCCCATCTTGAGAAGCAGATTTAACCTTCTGGCCAATAAATTATCCACATAATCCCCACCATCGCAATGCCTGAATTCCTTTAGAGCTTTAAACTGGGCATCCAGATGGATCAGGTTCACAAAGTCTCCGTGTAAGGCTGGCGGCTTCAGGCTCGCTCAGATTCTGCTACGGGTGGAAATTCGAATGTAACACGGCCTCACATATCAGTTCTACCTTTCAGAATGAGGGTGATTTTTCAGGATTAGCCTCAGGGGTATTTCTAATACCTTCCCTTTACTTGCAGTGATTAAACAGGATTGAAAACATATTCCAGTCTCTTCTAACTCCTACATCTTTTGCTGGGGATTTATATGGAAGGGAAGATGCTGTAAGGCAGCAAGTACCTAATATATCTCCCAAGGACAACATAAAGTCACTTTATTAATACAAGTTTACCCTTCCCCAGCTTGTAATAGTAGTTCTTTGTTACCACGTGGATCTTGCCACATTAACACTCAACCAGAACCACCCCACCAAAATTTATGAAGAATAATGGAAAATAATTCTATGGTTTACTGACCAAAAGTAAAAAGAGAAGACTTCCATGCTTAATGCAATCATCTCTGCTTCTGTGAGACAGAAGAAATGAAGGTGCCCTAAACATGACAAACAGAAAATGATATGTACAAAAATAGGGGAAGAGAACTGCATAATAAAGCTGTCTTTTGTGACTGTCCAAGGGAGACTGAAAAGGCTGAAAATGAATTGCAGAAAGGATGACTTTGAAAAGAAATTGTCAGCTTGCTTAGCTCCCAAATTCACATCCTCATCCACAACCTTTAGACAGAAAGCAAAATGCAGATGGCCCAGGAGTTTTGAGGCAGAGGATAAGACCTTTATGCTTTCTTTTTGGATTAATTTCTTACTCACTACATTACTGTAGCTTGAAGTTTCATCACAGCAGGAGTTACATCAATAAGAGATATATAATTATGCATATCAAATATCAATAAGCTATTGGCAAATACATTAAAGGGAGTGCAACTTCATACTTTGTGAAAATGGTTTGATTTTCAAGGGTGCTGGGCAGCTGAAGGCCTCCTGACAGTAAATTATGGAAAAGTGAGGGACAACTTATCTCAGAAACAATGCCCAACTGTTTCTTGAAGTGCTTAAACTTCAGCTTTCATTTTCCCTTTTCTTCTTTTGACTATAAACATTTATTTCCCCTTCTTTGAATAATGCATACTAATCTCTAAAACAAATCTTATCATGATTCTGGTAGAAGCAGATGTGATTCCCAAGACATTCTCCGTTTTTTTCCCTTGAATGGAATCAAAAATCCATCTAGAGTATTTGAATGGATGAAATATTGAGGTGTTAAAATTTCAAGAAATTTATATATTACTAGTGCAGAAAATTTAAAATATTATTTGAATCATTTTAATCAATTCTGAGATTATTTTTAATATCAAAGCAGATATTGTCAAGAGTTAAATTAACCTCTTGAGCAACCTCTTGAGCAACTTCAAATAGCCATTGAAATATTGTTCTACAAATATAATGGAATAATTTGGACATACTATAAAAAGTACGTATACTATAAAAATATTCCTATATTTAGTGACCACAGTTTTAACAGTGTGAGAACATTTTCTTCCTTCTGTAGGTATGAAGAGGCCTACAGAATACTAGGAAAATAATAAATGGAAACATTAAAATAAAGAAATTGCAAATAGTCTAGTGCTGAGATCCTGGTGCTTCCTGAGCTGATTTGTCTTTTTCACCTTAATTCACTGATCTAGCAACTGGTCTTATTTCCCATAGAAGTATTAGGGTTCAAAGTGGACACATTCACATATGAGATATAACACTTTAGACTCATGCAACCCATAATCTTATTAAACAACGCTGTTGTCCTTAGGTCAACTGTGTCACAAAGTTAAATTTCCTTATGATATTTTAGGTACAGTAAGAAAAAAAAAGTAAAAGGCTTCTTGTGGGCCTGATTTGCCTCCTATGTAATCAGGACTCTGCAGTCTCACTCTACAGGTTTCAGGCATCGAATCCCGATATCCAGAAACAAACCTCACAGATTTAATATTTTGCCAGCAAGGCAAATAGACACTCCAGGGGATTTTTAAAAGCTGATAGTTTTGACCCAGTTTCCATCATGATTGCAGGCACCTCTGTACCCACACACAGTTTCCTGAGTAGTCCCAGTCAGCACTAATCATTAACAACCAAAACATCAAAACAAGACCTTAGGGTTTTACTGTTATATTTTAATACATCTAGATTCAGTGAAACAGTTAAATATGTTCTCATCTGACAAATCTCTATGAGCACAGCTTGACACCATGGATGTTCAAGCAGGGGGCGTGGGCCTGTGAGGTGTTGGTGATTTCCCCATCTGGTTCTCAGAAAGGACTCGAGTTTGTTAATAAACAAACTTAAATCAAGGCCAAATTTGATCTCACTCAGAATAGATCTTCTTTTGTATCATGATTTTTAAATCACATATCTTAAAACTCAAATTGGCCAGTAACTAAACTTTTTCCCCATCTTCATTAATGATGAAAGAGTTCAGCTGCCCATCAGTGACTATAACGTGAAATAAAGGTGTTCCAAAACCATATGAGAACTCATGGATAGAAGACTTTGGTTTCCATCTGCACTTCTTGTCACACATCCAAACTCTATGTAGAATTAAACACATGGGTAAATCACGGACATGTAAGTAAATCTCAATCAGTTATTACCCCAAATACAGTTTTGGTGTAACTTCTAGGAAGGTTGTTTTTGAGGACTCTAAGTTATATCTAATTGTCATTACTGAAATATCTTAATACTCTCCTGGAACAAAGCAGTGCTATTACTTAAAATAGAAAAAAAAAACAATGAAGGTGACCCTAAAAATTCAATCACCATGATAGGAAAGGGATGAAGCCACAGTAATTATGCAACCAGTTTCAAAGACCACCAGTAGGGCCTGTGTGTAGCACAGAACAGAGCACTCCAAACCAAAGCATGAAATAGCTACCAGAGTCGAAAATTTTATACAACATTCTTTGGTCTTTTCCCACTTTCTCAAACATTTTTGGTTGTCAAAAGTCTGATTTCCATATCTGAGACTACGAGGTCTACTGGATGTAAAGGAGTCGTGATTATCCTTAAAGTGCATCTGACATCACTATTAATGCTTTAAACTTGCTACCAGTGCATTTTTGCAGTTTCATCCTTTTAGCAGAACTGACACATATAAAAGCTTTGAAAACTCCAAGTATTAATCTCCAAAAGCATATGTGTAGTGATTACTTAACCAATAGGATGTTTTTTTCAGTTCCTCTACAAGTTGGCTCAGCAACAGTACAATATTAATAATGCTTGAGCTTATACTTTTACAACCTGTTCTCCATTTCTCCCATCTGTCGATAGACTAAAATTACGTTTACAGAATCACTCATTTTCTAACCTTTTCTTAATTCGTCCAAGACAGCTCATAGCCATTTTTTTTCCCCCTACAGTGACTACAAAACCCCAAAGCTTGAGGCTCAGCTCAGTTTTCAGAGCTATTGATATGATTGTGAAGTAGCTCCATCGATTTGAAAAGCGTTATTTTGGTTTCATCCTGTAATGAATGAGAGAAATATTTTCCTCTCATTCTATTCCAATTAAATAAATATTCCAATTAAATAAATACCTTTAGTTTAGTCCCTTATCTTTCTCACCAAACTACAGCTTGAGGCAACTCTGGGGTCTGTTAGAACATTAATAGGTATACGTACATAACAACTGGCAGTATTTGATGGGGAAAAGCACAACCAGTGGAGACCTGCATTGCAAATCTGAATCCTCTGGGTTTCCCAAATGGGAGAACAAGAAATAATTACAGTGCTGGGTACTATCCACTAATTTTGCATAATCAGCCATTTTCAATCAGTTTCAGTGCCATATTGCCCTCCCAAACACAAGAGTCTCCGAGGCCCCAGACACAAAGCTTTGCACAGAAATCAGTCTAAGGTTACTGTTTTACACCTTGATATATTTGGGTAGTCAGAATCAGAGGACTGGAGAAGTCCATCCTCCTCGAGACCCTGGACCCTGCATGCAGCAGGGGGACATTTTCGTATAAGAATTAAATCTTCACAAACAGCTCTTGGAGTTACAACTTAGGCCACTGCTTTCACTCCCATTCAATAGACTTTCCAGCAAAAACAGTGGTTTAAAATCTGTTCAAGGACCTCAAGATTTGGCCCCAAATCAATGTGTACACAGCTGATTTAATTTATGACTATGGTTTTATGCCAGATTTAGTGTCAACAGCCTAACGGTGCAGTGGATTTCATTTATGGGATTTATTAATTTTTATCTAATGAACAATTTCACAAGGCAATTTAGATGATTGCAAGTGTGAAATGTTTGCAATGAGGACCAGATCTTGCCAGCCTTGCTTGCCTGTAGTGCCACTTACATCTAAAGTAATTGAAAACAATTGTACATGGAAAACACCACAAACAAACAAGTTCAAAAACAGTCTCCATGAGCAATGGAAGCAGACTGGGTATTTCAGTCAGTCCTGAGCCATGTGTTGCCTCCATACAGGCAAGTGGAGCTGAACTGACTGGATAGATGGATTTACAGGAACAAGAATGGCACATTGATGTGAGGATCACACCTTTGGGTAAGAGCTGCCAACGTGTTAATTTGGCCTTGACAGATTGTCCCTGTGACAAACTCCTCACTGATCACAGTAGGAACAAAATGAGGTCAAAGTTAGACATCCTAAAATCTCACCTTGTCCCTTCAAAAAATTTGAAAGTTAAAGCAAGAGAACATCTCTTTAGTTATGTACCATAATGAACCAAACAGTGGATTATTTACCAAAAAGATCATCTGCTGAGTAATGTTTTTTGGGTTTTTTTTTTTAATATTTGATAGTAGGATGCTGCTTTCTCCTTCTGATCTTGGAATTATACTACAAAGCTGCCCATTTATAATTAATTACATTTTTGAGATATTTTTTGCTTAGGTGGCTGGAATCTTCCCAGCACCAGTGCCCAAAAACAATTACCAGCATCCTGTTCAGTTTTCTTCCAACTCTCCTTCACCCTCCACCCAGCAGTAATTGTATTTCTTCTCTGTGTTTCAGAAAACAGAGATTGTTTGCCATAAAATTAACTTGATGTGATTCAAAAGGAAATGCAAAGCATTTTATAAGGAGTCAGAGGGAGCAAGCTGCAACTGTGAGCAGAAGACAGGGAAGACTTGTGTTTTCAGCCAGGGGAAGCTTCATCACAAATTAAGTTTTGTTTTCTTTACTTGTTGCAGCACAATGACAGCTTTGACAGACATATGGGTTGTTTAGAATCATAAAGGCTTTTTAATTTAAAGTGCTTCAGGAATATATCTAGCTGCAGTATATGACGTAGGCAATTTTTATTTAGCTGTATTCTGCTAAATGTAGTTTTTAATTGAAACACCTTTCAGCCCAGACATAGAAAAATCTGTTTCACTCTCCTGCACTGCTGAGCTGCTCTTGCAGCAGGGTCCTACCTAGGCCATGCATTCAAACACCACACGTATTATTCTCATTTCTTTTTATGGGAACTGGAAGGTACTTGAAGCTGTCACATCCCTGAGCAGATAACCAAAACCACAAGGTCTTTATGTCACTCAAGCTTTCTTTCAAAAAGAAAGAATGGATAAGGCCACTCTGAGCTGTTGGTTTTCAGGTTTTGTCTTGTTGCAAGGGTGTGGTTTCAGGTCAGTTATGATGCTGTAAGGTTGTCCTTTAAAATGTCATATTTTTTCACCATGAAGCTGGTGATCGCACTTGTTACCCACATTACATCTTTCGCTTAGTTTAAAAATGTATTGTTTTGGCTCTTTGCTTTTTTTAAATGTCAGCTCTGTATGCTTTGAGACAGGACCTGATTTCAATTACATGGTATAAGACCCAGAATAAAGCCATTTGCTTAAGTAGAATCCTACTGCATGACACAAACGTGGCTGAGATGAGGCTGTAACTGATTGTGGGGTTCTTCAAACCAAATGGTGCTTTCTGGCTCCTGCATTAGTCCCTGCCAGTTAAGATGTTGCAGCTCCAAACTATTAGTTCAGGATGCCGAAACCACCTCATGCTGCAAATAAGAGATGGAAAACACAAGGCCTGTAAAGAGCTAAGAGCTGCTAACTAAACCAGAACAGAGCTTGGGTTTTCTTTGCTCAAGCCTTACTGCTTCTACCAGTAGGATACAACACACTCAAATGAAGCAATTCCCAAAGACAACCAAATGTCCAGAGAAAATCTCAAGGTAGAAAGGAGTCTGTGTTTCCCACAGACTTGGGCACTGGTTTCTCCTGTTCTGAGACGTTCAGTCTTACAGACTAAGCACTGGCCCACCTTCTACCAATCCTTCATATCAACCTCTCATCATCAACCCTGTGACTGCACCCTTGCAGCCACAGTTTAATTACAGCTGTAGTAAATAATGAGCCCAACCTTCCTAACTAACAATTCCTTATTACCATGTTGAGTGGCAGGTCTTGTAAGATATCCTGGCACTGTTAGTGCTCAAAGAGTTTTTACACCCTCACCATTAACAGCTTTGATTTAAGAGCCCACACAGTACATCCTCTAAAGGGTCAACCAGAAGTTTCTCCTCAAGCTATTGTGTTCTCTGGAAAAAATCCCTTTGAGAGCTGATGCTACCTGGTATAGGGTGAAGGAACACCTGCCTTATACAGACGTCAGCATCAAAGACCTACTTTATTGTCAGTGAATGAACACTACATTAGGAAGGAGGGACAAAAATACTGAAAAGGCTCATCTAGAAGAACACTGGATCCAGCAGAGACAGGACAGATTAAAAAGGAACTGTGAGAATGAAACAAAAGTTACATTCTGACTTTTTTCTGAAATTTTAAAAATATCTTCTGCATGAACAAGTCTCCTAGGTATCAGCTTCAGATGTAACTTAAAGAAAATTCTCATGTCATTTGTGGTTGATGTAATGTAAGAATCCTTTCTTACAGTCTTTCAGTGAGATACAGGGGAGAAAACTGGACTCCCACTCACAGGCAGATTTTTTTTTCCCTCTTTGCACACTTGTCAAAGACTGTGTCTTTTCCTCTTCAAATAGCAGGAGCCTATTCACAGAAATTCTGTGAGCAGAGCCTCCATTTCTCCTTCAGTGGAACACAGGCAATGTCAGGAGTGTTTCAAAAGATTTATTAATAAAAGTAGTTATAAACAGTAAGTTTGGATAAACACAGTAAAATCACGGATATTAATTCTGTATGATTGGTGGGGGGGAGGGGGGTCACACATCAGTAGATATTTTCTCAGCACTTGATTATTTTATTTTCTCCCCTATTAACAAAACTACATAGGTTGGCCTTGTAATTCTGGGTTTTAATTGAGCCTGCATTCAAAGGCAAAAGATCAGATGATCCTGGCAAGCTTCTGCAGTGCCTCTGAGCTCATTTGTTCCCAGAATTGTGCTGCAGATTATTTTATTTTTCTTAAATTTATAATAAAATACCCAACAAGTACTTCTGCCAGGACATGGTTCACATTTTTCTCCTTAAGAAACCTTTATATACATCTGAGCTCTGCTAACTCAGAAAGATAGCCTGCTGTTTTCACTCAGCCAAAAATTGCCGAACGTCAGAGATACAGCAGGAAGAACATTTTGCTGCTTCTGTCACTCCCAACAAAATCGCTAACATTTTGTTTTATTTAATGGCTTCACTTTTCATAAGATGATTCAAACCCCTATAGGGGACCTACATTAGTCTGCTGACATTTTTCTGCTGGTGTAATTATTATGTCCTTCTACAGTCTGCTTTTCATCTGCGCAGAATTTCTCCCTGGCACAGAAGAGTTTAGTTAAAGACCTCAAAGTAGAGATCTAGAGAAGCCAGAATAGCTCCTCACCATAAGGCAAGGTGGAGGGCAACTTATTTGGTATAACAGTGCATGTGCTGGGATGCCTGGCAGCAAATAGCAGATGGACACAATGCAACTGAAAAGAAAGAATATTCCTACACTAAAAAAAAATATTGGGGGTGGCAAAAGAGGCATGTTTATCTCTCCTTTACACTCCACCAGGCAAAACATGTTGCATGTTTCAGACACTTAGACTATCGCAGGAATGGGGATTTCTGACACAGTACATACTGCAATATAAATCTGTATAAATACAGATATAGATCTCTCAATTAATCATAAATCATAACAGTTTGGTTACTCCGTGCAAAGGCCAAATGGTTTTGTAAGCAAAACAAAGAAGTCTTTTTAAGAAAGAAATAGACTCCACTGGGGTCTAGGAGTCTAATATAATTCTAATATATAGATATACTGCTAAATGCTTAGAGTCTGAGCTTTGATGTTTTTAAGGACAATCACATCTCGACTCAGCTGTATGTCTAAGCCGAGGTTACAGCTGGCCCCTCAAACATGTCTTGTTGCTAAGCAGGTGCAGATTTGAAATCAGAATAGAGCACTTGGGATATAAAGAAAGCAAATCCACCTCCTCAGATTTAAAGACAATATTGCCTTGGTAACAGGTAACACATGTGAAGTACGTGGTTAATTACAGCTTCCAGTTATAACAGCGACAAAACAGAAATGAAAATGAGAAGCACTGTAGCAAAATATAGACAGCCCTTAATAGTCAGGTAGCTTAAAACACTCTCATATACACCATGAAGCAATTGAAGAGAAAACTGTGCAGGTCAGGTGGAAACAATGAACAGAAGTCTGGAAAACTTAGTTGACTAGAGTGATCTCAATAGGACAAGAAAGGATTCAGAGAGCTCATGCCCTGCTCACTGGTGAGTGAGGAGTAAGGGGATGAGAAGATGAAGTTATCTGAAGGTATTTTAAAGGAAGAGTGCAACTGCATCCACGGTTTTGAAATTCTCCACTGCCATTATGTACAAAGCTTACACAAAGCTGAAGTGGACACAGATACTGGTGCTGAACACCTTTCGTCCTTCTTTCCTCACCAAGTGACTCTGACCTTGCTCGCCCCTCTTAGAAAAAGCATGAGATGTGAGCACATTATGGAGCTGGGAGAACTGAAACAGAGTCCTTTTTGCACAATAAGCAACCACTTTGACAGCAAGAAATGGAATACAAAAACAGTCACATAAACAGCAGTAAATGAAACAGACCCAGTTTACACAGTGGAAAACGCAGCTCACTAAAACTAGAGGTTGAAGAGAGGCCAGTGGGCAATCCATAGGTGTTAAAATCTGAATAATACTGCAATAAAAGCACTTCAAAATCTAAAAGCATATATAACCTAAAGGAAGGAGGAATATCTGTCTCTACTGGTCGCATTGATGGGTATTAGGTTCCCATTGTATTCGTAGCAGACAGATATCTGACTCTCAATTAATTAACAAATAAGTAACTTTTTTAAGCTTCATCTGATTAAACAGAAAGCTTTGAAATTATAGAAATATTTCCATTTATGACACACAATGTCTACCCCAAACCAGATGAGGTGGATTTATCTTTTTAAGAAGATTTTCATTACAGAAAATGGTGCACTTCCCTACTTAGGGATATTTGTGTTTGGATATTGTGTTGACACTTGGGACCACTGGCACACAGCTATAGACTGAAAGGATTTGCTCGTATGTAAAGGACACACAACACCAGGAGCAGCACAGTCACTTAACACATGTCCACAACTGTTTTGTCACCCAGCTTGGGGGAAGACTACTAAAAAAGTCAAAGCAAAGCAGGCTCACAGTATCTAAAGCCAAGCTGCTTTTGTGCTGAAATATTCATTACATGCCTTAATTCCTGCAGATTTTCACTCAGTGCTTTTGTTACTCTCTAAAAGGGATGATGAATACTTGCCAGAGCCTCAGAAATCTGCCCAGGATTCATCGGTTTTTGCAGAGGTCTCTGGTAGCCTGTGGTAGAAGGCATGGCCCATAATTCTGGGGTTAAGCTAAAGTTGACCCAGTAGCCTACAGTTGAAAGAGAGGATCAATCTATCCAGTGACACATCTTTTTAAGACAGCCAGCAGGTTTTGGATGTTTTCAGAGACACAGGGATAAAATATCAGCCATATTCCTCTGAACTATTTATATAACTCTACACCAGAGCTTTTCAGTAGATGCAGAAATCTAGTTATTGATCACTTGTAATGCTTAATTCAATTCTGGGAGGAAACAGCCTACATTTCATGGATACATTTCATTAAAAGACTATTTACTCATTTTGCATTTTGTAAATGCTTTAGCAGAGAGATATCACTGCCAGCTCCCAGAACAGTATGATGAATTGGAAGATTTGCCACCAGTCTCCAATGAAATGTGAGGAAAATTATGTTAGTACACTGTGATCTCCTAAAGTAATTAATAGAATCTCAGAAAAATACGGAAAGAATAGACCGGGAAAGGTCATCATGGGTATCTCCTTGCCTTAAGAAAGGCTCAAATAAAATTACATCGCATCAAATAAATATTTGTCTAAATAAAGCCCTCTAATGACACTTTATAGACCACCACAGAAAAACCAGCATCATTAGATAGTTTGCAGAAAATGTTTTTATTGTCTAGTCTGAATCTTTTTTGCTGCAGTTGATGCTCCTTGCAATCTGCCCTATTGCAGATTACAGAAAACATCTTAGACCCTTCTTTCCTACAAGATCCTTAGAGTTTTCGGAAACTATGTATTCCTCCATCAACTTTCCCTTCCTCCATCCTCTAAGCTCTGGTTTCTGTCACTCAGTCAGTCATTCTATATTTTGTTCATGAGGCTCTGATCACTCCTGCTGCTGGTGTGTATCCTGCTTTAAGTGCAGTACCCAAAACTCAACAGGAGGTATCGAGCCAAACTATTACCAGGGCAATTCCTTGTACCTGTAAGAGTTAACTGTAAATCTTGCATATCAAAGCCTTGGCTTGCTCAGTTTGTGACCCAACATAACCCCTACGTCTGTCTTTGGAGACAAGCTGTCCCCATTTTGAAGGGAGTTTTTGCTAAGATCTGAGCGCATTAATAGAGCCGGTCTTGCATTCCATCAAGCACACCTCCAGCATTTCCCTGCCTGGCTCATGAGAATGCCATGAAAACAGGCTGGCCTCAGCAAAGCCCTGTCAATCTCTAACACCTACAGCTTCTTACCTGTCCACAAAAGAAACTGCTTGGTTATAAAAGAAAATCAGACTTATTCGATGTGATGTGCTCTCAATAAACCCACACCAGCAGTTATGTATGTCTCTGCAATGTTAAGAGTTACTTCAGAGTATTTCAATTATTTCTTTCCCTTTTATTTTTGACAGTTGAGGCTGAGCTGCATCATTTCTGAAGACAGACACTGTGTTTGGTTTTTTGTCTGTTTTCTAGTCTAGTCATCCACCTTCTCCTAGCTTGTTAGACCTGATGACTAATGGCTCCACATCTCTACAGACCATTTTTATGCTGTCCTTGATAGAAGTTAATCAGCCCCATCCAATCCAAGAAGTTCTAATCTCTTTAATCTATTGAATTCTTTTTGCCTGTCCCCCTCCTTCCTTTTCCAAAGATTGCATCTGCCAAATGATGGAGTTCAAAGTAACACACTCTCTTTTTTCCTGACCTTTCCAAATAAGATTTATTTCTTTTCTATCAATATTGCAGCATATTTCATCAAGGATCTACTACAGCAAGTCAAATACCTGGTACATATTAAAAATTCTGTGGATAGATCTTGTGCAGGCAGCTAAATCAGATATTCAGGCACTAACACAGGACGTGCTTGAGCAGGTGTGGAACGGAAAGAGAGAAGCTGAAAAGGTTTGGAAATTAAAGAAAAAAATGCATCCTTAACTACAGCCAAGAGGAAAACCTGCATGAAGTTACAGACACAACTGGGCACAGCAGAACTGGAGCCTTCATGGACACTGTAACATCCAGGTAAGGCCACACAGTTATTCGAACTTCTGATCTTGCTTCAATTTTCTGGGCAAGCCCTCTTCCAAACTGTGCACTGGATATTTTGGAAATAATTTATGATGAATCACTGCCTATTTAATAGTTTTAGTACATAGATTGTTAGCAAAAATAAATTTGCTTTTAAGTTCTAGCCTTCATTCACAAAAGCAACAATAAATATTTTATTCATACACCTATGTTTATAAGCTCAGCCTGAAGATGATAATGCATAAGATCCTGACCTACACTTCATAGATTCCCACAGGATTAAGGCCCTGTTGTCACCACACACACCTTCTGTATTTTATGACTTTTCCTATTTTAATAGTGTAGCTGTATAAAGTGCCTCAAGACTTTGTAGAAAAACACTATCAATATTCATGCTATTAAAAGCATTATGAGTTACTGTAAAATTTATTTACATTGCTATTATCTCTCTTTAAAAGTTTAAATGAATCACATTCCCAGGTTCAGAGTGAGTGGGGCATCAAATCTAGCAAGGTGTGATAGATCAGCCAAGACTGAGGAATTAATAAAATAGAACAGTGTGAGTTGGAAGGGACATTTAAAAGTCATCTAGTCCCATCCCCTGCAATGAGCAGGGACACCTTCCACTAGACCTGTTTGCTCCTAGCTCCATCCAGCCTGGCCCTGGACACTTCAAGGGATGCAGCACCCACAGCAGCTCTGCAAAACCTGTACCAGTGTTTCACCATTGCAAAAAATTCTGCCTTTTACCTAATCTGAAATGACCCTCCTCCAGTTTAAAGCCATTACTGTTGTCCTGTAGCAACACCCTCTTTTTCCCTCCTCTTTCCTTAAAGGGAGAGAATAGCAAGTGGCAGCTATTCGGAGAGAAATGCTCATGGGTCTGTGCAGGGGTGCATTCATTACCTTTGTCTCTCTTGTAACCTCTATTCCAAAATATTATGGCATGTAAAGTATCATAAAAATCTACTAGCATCTACATGTTCTAGTTTTGCTACAGTTGGGCTTCTGGGGGAAAAAAAAAAAAAATCAAGAGATTTTATGCTGAATATATTACTGTCATCAAGCTTGTGTATAATGGAAAACATCCCCCTCCACAAAACTCACCAGCATTACAGGAACCACCACTAACTTCCCCAGCAAATGACTCTGCACATTATAAGGTCCAAAAATCTTTGCTTTTTTTTCCTTTGGCCTTACAGAGAGGGAAAGCTAGGTGAAAACTTTTTTCAGACTTTATATGGGTGGTGTCATAGGAGCTATGAGGAAGGAAGATTTTGTGAAGAAAATAAACTTGCAAGATTGGAGGTCGTGTCCTGACAAATGTGTGGGGAGGGGAACTGCCTACAGTTCATGAAACATTGGCACACGTATATCAAAGAGGAAGTTAATTCCATAAATACATTCTAAAGTCACTGCATCTGAACACTTAATTTACCTCTATGCTCAGCCACAATTTATTTATAATCTTTATAAATATGAGGCATTGGGGAAAACAGGTCAACATAAATTATTATTCAATCTATAACCACATCAAAAAGTAGATTAACATAGATTCTTAGCTTTAGATGTCTTTTACATTAGTTACCTCAGCAATTTGATGGCCATGTATTTGTGGGCTATCAACTCTTTTCCCTGAATTTTTTATTTTTAAAAAGAAATGGTAATTGACAGGAGCTTAACAGAGGAAAGCATCTCCTTTATAATTGAAGTACAAGCAAGGGGGATGAAGTCATTAAAGCCAGCTTCAATTTATTTGATATCTGGAATCAAAGAAACAAATCATAGCCTACAATACATGGCTCTTTCTGTTACAGTAGCAAAGCTGTACTTTTCCATTTGGAAAGGTAATTGTGATATGGTTGCTTGCAAGATTTAAAGTCTGTTCTCTGCCAAAAGGCCCAATGTTCCTTCCACTGAAGTCAAAGGCAAAACTAAAAAAAAGCTGCCATTTTTCTATATAGTCTCATTATCCATGGCACCAGAGATGAAAGAAACAAGAAAAACACCCCACCTTTTCAATATTTGGTGTTATGACATATTTTAAAACACTAAACATTACCCAACCATTTTCAGTTGCTGAATTTGTAAGGCTCAATCTTTATTCTGTACGTGAAATAATCTCACCTTAAAACCTGCATCAGAAGCAACTTCTACTGACACACTGTTCCCAAGGGCTTTTGTTCCAGAGGGAAAGCATATGCTGCTAACCACGAACCCAAACTGATTAATACACAGCCTCCCCTGATCTGAGCATACAACTATCGTTCCATGTTTCACAGCAACAGACAAAGTTGAAACCATGTCAGGAAGATGTTTTCATTATGTCAGTTCTTGCAGTAACATGTTTTTCTGGCCAGCAGAAGCCAAGGGAGATAACTTCTTTTCAGGGATACCAGACAAGCATGTGGAATTACCTCTTCATTGCTGAAGCCTTCTCTTTGAATGTGTTTGGCCAATTTTCCTGCCTTTTAAATAATCTGCAATTGGAGATAAAGGTCAACAAATTTCCAAGTCCTATGCACATTTCTGTCCAGCACATTCAATTCATAACTGTGCAAGGTGTTTCATATGGCAAAAACCCTTGCCTGCTGTTTTCAACCATTTCACTTAGGATAATAAAAGTTTTTACTTCTTCCTGTAAACCTTGTCTGGGAAGAAATCTTAGAAGATAAGAGTCAGAACTTTGACTTGCCGTCCGTCCTTCAGCAGATTATTTATATTCAGGAAGTTCATGCATATTTAATAATACAGTTCAAATGTTAGCCTGAAAGCAGAATAGGATTTTCCCTTTCTCTTAAGTTTTTCCCCTGTATATTTTGTCTAGCTTTCAGGGAACAGGAGTTTGCACAGAAATTTGAAATCTCCTTACATTGAATCGTCTGTGAAGAAATCATTCCTGGAGTCCATTCCACAAACCCCTTAAACACAGGATCTTTCCCAAATTGTGAAAGATGAAGTTTATTTTCATACTAATGAATGGCTAATTCTCAAAGAAGGAAGATATGGTTTGGATCAATTTCCTGAAGTCATGAATTATATTTCAGCAGCTTGATGTGGAAATACAGACTAGAAAGTCCCACTGAAACACAACTTTCTTGACCTTCTGTTCTTAGTTTTAAACTTCTGTATGCAAAAAGTAAAAAGTACGAAGAGGAGAACTGTGAGCGTCTCACAAAGGCATGGACAATGAGGAAAAAATCTAGTACTGAAGCAGAAATCAGTCTCTACAGCCACTGCAATGTTCAGAGGGATTGTGCTTGAGAAAGCCATTTCACAAGGAAATATGAAATGGTTTAAGACACAAAAGAATGTAAGATGCCCATCTTTTGTTGCTGCTTGCACAGCCCTTTCACTTCCCCAACATCAAAGGATTGTTTCAGGATCAATTCCCATTTCTCCACATTTTCCTCCTTTTTGTTGCCAGCAAAGCCCTGCTATCATATTTTCAGAGTCTGCTTTGAGAATGCATGTTCCTTATTGGCCAGACTTTTTAAACAAGAAGGAAGATGGAAGAGAAAAGCAGCACTGCTTAAACCATGGGAAGCTACAGGAAGAAAAGTACAAGAGCCCTTCTTGAGGGAATGGAGAAGAAGCATTCCCTTTGTTACTAAAAAATTCGTGGATCATAAGCATGCAATAATCTCTATACCTAAAACAGAATTGGTAGCTCAACAAATATTTTTGAGTGACAAAACCGCTAATTCTGTTCTTCATGGCTTCTGGCCAACTATTCCATTCTTTCCTGCTTGCCCACCCAGAGTAAGAGGGAACGCCTCCACAAGATTTTTCACCTGCTGGAGAGCTTTTTATGAGGATTCCTCAGAATAATGGAATCCATTTTCAGAATAGATTTTGAACAAGAACCTAGACCGTTCTTGGCACTTGAGCTCATCTGCATCCATGACTGAAGTACTCCACCATCAATTACAAACCCAACACTTCCATAAGAACACTTAGCTAGTAATTAATTACTGATATATAAATACTATCATTTCAGCACTGGAGAGAGAATACAAGTACAGAAGCATAAAGATAAATCACACAGCTGACTTGGTAACTTAGGTAAGAATAGAGGATATTCGTGTTTAGCTGATAAACTCCCTGAAATGAACTTTTAAGGTGTTTAAGCTTATGAAATT
Source organism: Corvus brachyrhynchos (assembly GCF_000691975.1). Taxonomy (NCBI): domain Eukaryota; kingdom Metazoa; phylum Chordata; class Aves; order Passeriformes; family Corvidae; genus Corvus; species Corvus brachyrhynchos. Next base: position 1,419,181 of record NW_008236696.1, on the reverse strand, counting down.
TATTACATCAAAGGCAAAATATAACAGCTCCAAGGAAAGTAAATAAGAGGAACTGACAAAGCTATTTTACAATTCATAATAATTTTAGATAGTACAAAACCAGATTCATTATGGAGGCTCAGAGAACAAACAGATATAGATGTCTGTAAGAAATCTTTCCCAGGATGCCTAAACAGACAGGCCACTGAATATAACTACAAAGCAAGAGGTGTGCTACACATTCTGTACTGAAATCCATTACAGCTGCATATATATTTCAGTGACAGACACAAAAAAAACCAGAATGGAGAAAAGCACAAACCTACAAATCATGTAGGTATTAACTGAATTAGTCTGAGAATTCAAAGCGGGGAAAATGAAGTAAAAAAAATCCTGAAACCCTCTTGTTTCGTCTTCTCAGTATCATCACAGTCCATAAGGGACAACAAACAGACCAACAGACATCTCCATTTTTATTTTGAACTCTAACACACCAGGTACTACTGCTTTCCACCAGCAAAAGAAAGATATGAATTTACAAGCCCCCTGTCCTTACTGTTCAAATCTGACCCTTTCACTTCTTCAGGTACGTACACGCATGGACTCCTATCCAAACTCAAGTCACAGATAAATTAAAAGCAATTATATGTCTGTTCTTTGGGGGAGAAAAATAAAAGCAACAACAAGAACCCCACACCCCTCCCTAAAAATAAAAACAGAACAAAACTAAACAGAAGGAATTCTGATTATTTAAGCACAGAGACCTGGTCTTGGATGGTTTTTTTGGGTAAAGCTTCTGCTGTGACATGTGGCTCTTATGCAGCAGCTTGATCTCTTTATGGCCCAGTTGCAACCCCATACACCAGCCCTAGAGAGGGAGGACTCACTGTTTCACTGGCAGGAACAGCCCCAAGAAACACGATACAATCACAATCCCAAGAAACATTGTTCTTCAGAGACACACTTTTCCCTTCAATTCTACCTCCTGTGACTGGAAACCATAATTTGTTGTTGCCTTGTATTAGAAGAATTAATTTCCTTCTTGGCACAGAATCAGTTGTTCTGTCCAAAAGAGGGGAGATGGATTCCTCCCATGCCCTTTACTGAGTACAGCCACCATCTAACCCTGTGTCTGGACCTAAGGAAGTCAGAAGATGTACAAACACAAGTTAAAAGAAACCTGAAAGGACATTTTTTTTTTCCTCCCCCAAGTTTTCTGCACTGCAATCAAGGCCATAATTTTTTTGTTATTTAAGAGTTAGAAATCAAATGCCAGTGCACCAGCACTGTTCTCACCATCTCATTTGACAGATGTGTCTGAAGGAAGGGGAGAAGAAAGAAATGCAACATGCGTATTTTAAAAGTCAGTATTTTTAAACTTTTGATTAGAATTCCTAATCCTTGAAATTAATCCTATATGTACATATATCTAAATAGCAACTAAGAGCTGTGACTTTGCAGTGTCCATTCTTCATCTCAGAAATCATGGATAAATGCACATAGCCGAAATTGCAGCTTTTTCCACCCTTACTGCCACCCATTCACTGGGTTCCCACAACAGCATTCAGCCAGACAACGGGAAATAGTAGTGTAATAAAGTTTCATAAACCTGTAATCCTCATTAAAAAAAAAAAAAAAAAAAAAAAAAAAAAAAAAAAAAAAGAAAGAAAGAAAACAGGGGGAAGTAGGGGGAAAAAGAAAGAAGAAAACAGCTTCTCAAGGTTTTGGTGAAACCAGGAATACCACCTGAATCTTCAGCCCTCCAGTCTGTACTTCTGAACTGTAGTTCAGTTTTGCCACACAGCCCACATGAGCCATACTAAACCCAGAATCTTTTCAAATTAAGACTACACCTAAGATGCTGTGATGAAGTCTTATTGAATATGATTCAACTTCAATAAGCTTCTTGAAAATGGCTCAACAACTAGCAGCACAGGTCAAGCCTCTGCTTTATGCTATGAGTTATATACTCCTGATCATATAAAGATAATCTACACATTTTTCTTGTGACAAAACTGTTTGGCATATTTGGTGTTTTGATATCCTGGTGAGAACAAGAAATTCTACAGGTATACTAGAGCACCTCATCCTCACTCAAATCTCTCCTTCCTCCTAGATTTTTTGCTTTCTACAGCATAACTCCACAGATGCTGTTCCTGGATATCTGTGTGTATCTATATCTAGAAACATATGAGGAAAAAAAAAGATGAGATGCTGTTTGTAAGAGATAAGGCTCTCATTTCAGACTTGCTTTCAATTTTAATAGAAATTTGGCTCTACTCCATGTGTTTTAACCACAAAGAACTGTGGCTTCCCATTAACATGCACAACAGCTTTTAATGAACATGTAATGGCCAATATGGTACCCAGCTACAAGACTTCTCAGTATTATATTGCATACGTGACTGTTCTTTGCTAATGCAATCCATTTGGGTCCAGGAAGGCAAATGTGACTGAAAACAAATGTCTGCTACTTTTACTTGAACTGATTTCAAATGAACTTGTGCATGTGAAAATGGCAGGTCATGTCAAAAGGGACTTTGACAGAGGAATAAATGCTGCACCTATAAACAGACTTTGAACCACGGCAGAGAAAAAGTCTCCAACAATTTCTTAGTGCAATGACAGTGAAATAATGAGAATGAAATCCAGACTGAGCATCAGTCAGTATGTTGTTTAACTCCAAGTACTTAAACAGTTGCTTGTGAACCAATTTATTCATTATCTATTATGGATAGAGTTGGAAGCAGTGAGATAGGTCTGTAAATAATAAGCTGAGTGGGTTTGCTTTCTCTCTCTCTTATATAGCAGGGTAACATTTGCTTTCTACTACTCTGATGGAGAAGTTCCAAGACGCAGTGATAAATTGAGCATATAGGTGATAGGGCCCTGGTATTACATGAACAGCCAGTTTTAAAATTTTTGGAGATACCCCAGCAACACATCCCATCAGAACCTGCTGCTGCCATTTCTACATTTGCATAAGCCAGGCTGTCTCACAAACTGCTGCTCCTGTTCCTACAGTTTTCCCAAGCCAAACTCCTTCAATCTGTTGCAGTTTTGAAGGCCAAACCCCTTCAATCTGTTGATGCTGTTTCCAAGTGTGGCTGATGCTCCAGCAGTTGTCCAAGCCAAGCTCTGGAGTAGTCTTTTGCTGTTTATTCTTAGCTTGCTCTGATCCTGGCTAGCTTTAGGCACCTAACAAGGACCCTAAACTGTGAGCCTACTCACCTCACAGCCCTCTCTACTCAAACAGAAAGGAAGAGCCAGCACTAAAGTTTTATTCAAATCTCAGGTAAGTGGAACTAGTGAGGTATCCAAAGGAGCATGGATGAATCAGATCCCAGGCCCTCCACAAGGCTCCACAAAGGATCGTGTCTTTCCTACTGAATCACATAATCCAAACAGATAAAATTCTAATAAGAAGCACTTATAATAATTCATTTATATAATTCTTTTATTATTTTTGACATTTCAGGTGCATCTCTACTGCAGGAGGATGAGAGGTCTCTCAGTGTGTACATAATCCCATGGGACAAGTAGGGATACCATACATCCCTTGCGTTTTCCGCAGTCACACCTGCCCCCTAGCAATATTTTTAAAAGTCTCATTAACCTCATTCAATGGTTTTGTTTCCCTTCTGACTTGCCCCTACAGAAACAGCAAAGGCAGTGCCCTAAAAGAAGCCCTCCAGCAGCCCTTTTTCCTTCGTAGTTAAGCAAGACATGGGACAAAGAAGGGAAATATGTATTGTACCTGAGCTGCGATGATTTTTCAGTCATTACTCTGTTTCCCTTGCCAGTTCTAGATTTAAACCTTCTACAGGCCTAGTGCCTGTGACAACAATGCCTCCTGCCTTGAACTACGAAAGCCTACCTGGCCTAGTCTGCAGTAATTTACATCTGTTAACATAGGCCATGCAGAAAGAGGCAAATGTCCCTCAGCCAAGATTATATTTTACAATTGCAGAGGTGCTCAGGTGAACAAACCACAGTGATTAAACTGACTGCCCCTGTCCTCTTCTGCTGCACCTCAGCATCTGTGGATGAGGGGCACACGGGTCGGCCAGGGAGCAGCTGCCCCAAAGATGAGACACTTTCCCCATCCTTTTTTACTTTCTGGATTCTGTGTGCAAAATTATTTCATTCTGTGTCTTGATAAGCACATGTCACAGTCAAACAAACAGTTATAGTAGGTCATATATGTCCCACCAGCATGTTCCCATTTCTGTCTGCAGAGTGTGTTTCTTACAGCTGCTGCTTGTTACCCTCAGAGATGAGCTCTGGTGCCGCTGTTGATTTCACAAGGCTACACAATCAATGTAAACACCTCAAAACTTAAAAGAGGTTATAATTAAAAAGGAATATGTCGATTCACAATGCCCTGCTGAAACATTGGTTACACAGCTTGAAAATAATACAAGTAAATTGGTGTAGAATCAAACTAAAAATATTCCACCCGAAGTATTGTTGAGGCTAACAGCAGGTATGGCTTTAATAGAGTCAGTCTCTGTGCTTGTCTTGAAGTACATCCCCTATTGCCATCCTTTGTTTTAGTGTCAAAAACATGCAGGAACTCAGCAAAGAAAGATTTGGGCCTTGAACTAGTTTTTTTTTTTCTTTTTTCATTTTCTTCACCCCCCTCCCCCCCTTAAAACACAATGCAGTTATAAATACTGCTACAGATGTGAGAAAACGATAGCATTTTTTTTGTTGTAAATATTTAATTATTTTTTTATCAAACCACCAGACCTAGTATTTTTTATTTTCCCAAAGCTTTAGAAACAATACTCAGTAACAATCAATCGTTATTGTACAGTCCATGAATACTAAAGACAGAAAATAGCATTTACTTTGTTTTCATGTTTGAGATTTTTTTTTCCTGAAAAGTTGTTCCTTGCAATGTTGCAATCATCTAGCAGGCTGTAACAATTGCCTGGTTCTGTATCTTTATCTGTCACATGCTCCAAGGTACATTTGGGAACCCAGTCTGCAACTCTATCTTCTAAATCTGTCACCAGTTGAAAAGGATGACGACCCAGAAATCTATTTTTCTTAAATCTGGTTTGCTCTGTTGTACCCATTTTCAAAGTTCCCACCCAAGTCTTAAAACAGTAAAAGAATATATAAATACACAAACGTTCTACTGGAATAAAAAGCTTCCCTGAGTTTTTTTTTCAGATTCCTGTACATCATTTGAGTAATATATTGAATTTTCTGTATGAATAAGTATATCCTGATACAACATTTAATAAATATTCATTTTCATTCATGAAGAACATGTTTAATCCCCTGAAGACTAAATGCATCGTGTAACAGAGAAACCAGAGCTGATCCTAAGGCATCCAGCACATTAACCTGTACCCACATTCTGAACAGTTAATACTCAGAAAAGCAGCAAGTGCTCCCGAGGACTGGAAGCAGTTTGATGCAAATGCAAAATACATGTGTAAAAACACTGCTAGTATAACTGCAAATTAATTTATGTTGGGAGGATCAGAATGCTAAACACCTTTATTGGTGACAAATGATGTTTTTTCTATTCTCTGAGAATGTATTATACGTCTCTTGTCAAGTTGTTGCTGAGATACCACGTTATCCAAGCACTTATATTGTGATTTATAAAAGAAAGACTACTGCATGTATTATCAGGGATTGTCTACTCACTGCTTTGCTACTTGCACCTATTGTTTATCAGCACAAGCAGGTACTGGGGTTGCCAACATTTCAGGGGCTGTATTTACCCCTAGAGTTGGTAACTCAAATAATAACAACTGCCTGGTTTGATTCTGCATAAGAGTTGAGTAACTTCAGTACGTGCAGTTTCACTTATTCAATTAATGGGATTTTTTTAGAAGAAAAACCCAAATGACATCCCTGCAAAATGCTCAAAACACTTGGAAAGCTAATTAGTACAACAACAATAGGATAGGGATCACACAGCCTCATTAAAACAAAATACTTTGATCAAAAAAACAACCTCCACAAGCCAACAACCATGAAGTTATAAGCAGCAAACTGCCAGCAAAGATACCAAAATCAGAAACTTAAAGAAAAAAACCAAACCAAACCAAACCACCAAAAATAAAACCAAACCCAAAACAGAAAAACATCACCAAAGCTTTCTGAGACCCTACTTTGTTCTTCTTTTTAAATTTACACAAGCATTATAGATGGAAAATACCCCTAAAACCAACCAAATATATGATCCATTTTGCATCAGCCTCAGGAGCTGCAGTCACAACAATTGTGCTAAAGGGGAAATTTGCCAATTTATCACACAGGCCTGTGTCCACTATGTTTCCTATCAATTGACTAGCAAAGCACGTGAAATTTAGCCTACACAGGTAATGAACACCAGATATGTCTGAAAAAAAAGACAAAGGCATGTCCTCACAAGTATCAGTAACATGTTTGCAGACAATCATTGGTTAAAATTAAACAGAAAGGTGGTTCATAATTTTTACAAATAAAAATACCTTAAAAAAGAAAATAAACCTGGCAGAGAAAGTACCTGAGCAATATAATCTGCTAACAAGTGATCTTAGTGCCTTAGACAGTCTTGAACAACAAAAGCTGAACTGCTGACTAACCACGATCAATAATACATCAACAAAGACATGGTAGATCTTTAAAATCCATAGTGCTTATTTGAATGGGGTTTTGGGGTCATGAAAAGCAACATGACCCAAATTGTATTTACTTCTCTCTGAATTAATCTGAAAATTACTTCAATACACACTGACTTCATTTTTATCGTTTTGGGCCATTAAGTGGGATACTATAAAAATCACATTAGATAATTCTGTCTGTTGTTGCTATTATACACACACTATGTTTTTAGGGCTCTTTGCAGGTGTTTTTCACTTTATACTACTGGAGAATCATAGAATGGTTTGTATTGGAAGGAGCCTGTAGAGGTCATGCAATGAGCAGGGACATCTTCCACTAGAACAGGTTGCTCAGAGACCCGTCCAACCCGGCCTTGAATGTTTCCAGGGATGGGGCAGCCACAGCTTCTCTGGGCAACCTGTCAGAGCCTCACCACCCTCATTCTGAAGAATTCCTTTATGTCTGGGCTAAAAGTGCACACTGGCAGCTCATGTGCAGCTTTCCATCCCACAGTACCCCCAAGTCCTTCTCTGTAGGGCTTTTCTCAATCCCTTCATCCCCCAGCTTGTATTGAGACCAGGGATTGCCCCAACCCAAGTGCAGCACCTTGCCTTTGGCCTTGATAAACTGCATGAGGTTCACACAGGCCCACCTCCCAGAGCTTGCCCAGGTCCCTCTGGATGGCATCCTGTCCTTCAGGTGTTCCAACCACACCACTCAGCTTGGTGTCGTCTGCATTGTGCTGAGGGTGCACTCAATCCCACTGTCAGTGTCACTGGTGAGGATATTAAACAGTGCTGGTCCCAGCACAGATCTGAGGCACATAACTGATCCCCATCCAGACACTGAGCCATTGAACCCTCTGGGTTCAACCATCCAATCCAACAGTCCCCCCATCAAATTCATCTCTGTCCAGTTTAGGATGTTGTGGGTACCATGTCAAAGGCCTTACCAGACAGATGGCACCTGTAGCTCTTCCCTTGTCCAGTGGTGAGTTACTCCATCAGAGAAATCCATGAGATCAGGCAGACAAGGCTTGCCCTTTGTGGAGCCATGCTGGCTGTGTCTAATCCTGCTCCCTGTTCCTTAGCATAGCTCCCAGGAATACATCCATCAAAAATCACTCCATTTTGCTGAAATTTTTTTGTCACCATAAAATGACATGGCTTGAATGTTTTCAAACTCATATCACTAAAATAAGGAGTGTCATGAGAGTCTAAAGGCCTGGTAGCAACTCCTGTTCATCCCCTTGCTCAGGGGCTATTACACTCTAGTCCTTCACAAAGACAGCAGAGAAGTCTAAAATGACTGTGTCTAAATAAAAGAGGAGTTTTGACAGAGTTAAACTCCTTTTAATACACCTGAAAAGTCATACATCTCTCAAGTTCTAAGTATTCTCTGCTATCATTCACTCCAACAGGAGGCATTAGGACTTAGCAGGATCCAGCTTATAGTTCTAACAGCAAGTGGCTTATCAAGAGCATATCACTCTTCATCACCAGGATTTTGAAATGCTGAGCATTTTTTAATACAGCACCCCAGGTGTTTGCTGCTTAAAACATACTCTACATGAGCTTCTGCAGATGGCATGTCAACGGGGAGCCATCGAGATTCAAACGCACTAACAATTCTCTTTGGGACCCCATGCTGGGGCCCTGAACAAAAAAAAAATAAAAAAGCACCCATCACAACAAACACAAAAACAGGAGGGGGGAGAAAAAAATCTAACAGAGAGGAAAATCCCAGTATGAAATGTTCTCATGCCCAGCAAATGCACGACCTGGTCCTGTGGTCCTTCTTCAAGTAAATCACCGTAATGAAAATAAACAAGAGAGGCAATTCAGGCAGTGTGCTGCACAGGTAACGTTTGCCCTGGATAACTGAACCATGATTAATTCAGTCTAAGTTAAGCTCAAGTAAGACCATTACTAACTGTTTTCATGTATGAAGGATTGATTTTCTTTCACAGTGAAAGGAGGCTTGGGTTGCAATGCTCCTAAAATGAAGATACAGCACACGCTGGTTTTTTGATAAAAGTATGGTGCAGGTGATGTACCTGTTTTGCCTCATACCACACTGGAAGGTGGGGATGTGAATCTTCTCCATTGCAGGTTTGCACACTTATGTAATACATAACAAAATCAGCTAATCATGGTCCAAGAAGGAACATAAGTTGCAAGGAAATATTAAACATTTATTCCTGCTCCTGTAAACTAATTGGAGCGTTTAGAGGCTCTAATTCCAGACAGAGATTGTCTAGCCTACAAACAACACTGATATGACCAGAAGTATGAAATAGTCAATACCTGTTAGAAATTTTTACACAGGTTGCACAGGCAGGAGGCACATGATGAATAAATGGCACAAAAATCGAGATCTGTGAGTAGAACATGAATTCTATTTGACAGACATATGTAAAGCACTGCCTACAGAAAGGCTTATATACAGAGATTTACAAGAACAAATACAGAACTACAGTGTATAGATTATGTTGTCTTTCTGAGATAAAGAAATGCAACTACTTTAAGGAAAGCTGGGTTTTGTCAGCTCTAGATAAGGGTCTTCTCTATATAGCTGCGAAGTAAGCATCAACAGCAGATTTTGATTCTCATTTGTCACTCAAACACACTTAGGCAGAAAAACAGCTCAAAGAATATGAAAGATTAAAATAAATTAGGTGCTCATTTTCCATGATAACACAGCCATTTAATAGGATGAAAACATTTCAAATCTAGGACTATTACACTCTACTGTGACACTCTAGACAGTAAAAGACATCCTACCCACAGTCATCATCACCACTTAATTTAATAACAATCTAAAATTAAGAGCAATTGCATCTCTAAATATTTGAGGAAGATTATGACGATGAACCATGATGGAAGAAATCACTTGCTTGAAAGCTGTTTTAAAATTATTTGCATTATTTCAGTTCACTTTCAAGAATTACTTTGTGAAAGATTATCCATGAAGTAATTTTTTATATTTGCAGCTGTCCTGTGACCACATATTCCTTTTAAAAAAAATAATGAAAGGAAGTTATAAGTACTTTTTGCCACTGCTCATAAAATTTGGAATTCTTGCATTTTAAAATGCATAGCATTTAAAAACAGATGAAGACAAACCTGAAATAATTAGACAGTGAACAACAGTTGTTGTGAATTAAATTAGTTATGCCCTTTAGCCAGCTGTTTTACACAGGATAGTCACTGAGAGCCACCAGCCTATGAGAACAGTCTTCCCTAATTTCAGCATTATGATTAAGATATGCCAAAAAGACTAGACTTGGTTTATCTTTGCATGTAAACACCTAATTGCATGAGAAGTTAGGTTTTTAAGAGGAAAAATGACACTGTCTCACCAGCTTGTTTCACACCTTGTTAATGATCCTGAAAACCCAATTTTGCTAAACATGAGGAAAGCAGGTTTGATTCAGTCCTAGTAACAAATAACTTGAAGGAGTAAAGAAACCAGCTGGGAGATCCCTGTAAGCTTCAATAGGTTTTGGATCAAGCACATGGCAATTTTGCTTTGGTTTTTCTAATTAAACTTGATTATACTAACCCTCCTACAATGAGCAAACTCTTGGAATGTAGCTATGACCTGCAGCATTATTTAACCTGCTGGGATGGTGTCATTTCTTGATATAAAATTGCACAGTTTGGTTAAAACAGAGGTGGGCTATCTACATGAGTGCACATTGAAAAAGTACTTTTTACGTTGCATATCATTCAAGCTGAATATGCACAGCAATATTTCAGTCAACTCTGACAGTTCAAATTCTTCTTAATAGTTGTAAAGAAAAAAGAATGGGTAACATGCCATTTCTCAGTCTCTTTCTCCTATTTTTCCTGCCATTTCACCATGGGAAACAAACAAATAATAAATCATAGCCAGAAAGAACAAATTTTTGACATTTCATACCTTACACATAGTTGCAGCTTTGTCATGTGTTGAGGGTTTTTATGAATGGAAATACATTTAATACAAAGTACTGGCAAATTCACATCTCATTTTTATTCCATTGCAGGCATAACTGTGATGGTGTGAAACAGGCATGAATTAGGTAATAGATGCTAGGCAACACACTAAAATACACTTAATAGCAATCAGTCAGTACCTGTCTTCTCTTTGGTTGCTAGAACAGCAGATACACTGTCCTGTCTGTACTCTGGGCAAAAAATTTTACATCAAAAGCTCCTTAACAAAACTAAATATTACAACTTCACTTATTTGACATGAATATAATATGTATATTTGCATGTAAATTCAGTGACAAGTTTCTTGTCTCTGAATTGAATAGGATCTATGAGCAGGTTTCTATGTACTTACTGTAACATTTCTTTATTTCCATATAAACCATTTCTTGATTAAAAAATTAATAATATAAGAATTTTGGTTTTGTTATTTAGTTATTCCTTAAGGTCTATCCCTCCAATTTCAACTGTGTAATTCAGCTTCTCTGCTGCTGAAAGGGGCAGGTCTTGTTGCCCACCTTGCCTCCAGCCTCACCATGCTCAGCCCACACCTTGCCCAGCACTGGCATCATTTGGTCTTCTCAATTCCATTCACAAATCCAGAATAAAATTATCCATCTTTTTGTAGGGATTTTTTATTTTTTTGGCCTAGTAAGTGGAGCCAGCTCAAGGATAGGTAGAGATAAAAGCTACAGCTGACACCAGCTAAGCCCAGAGAGCAAGGGTGGAAGAATGAGGACAGAGGAGAAAATGGAATCTTCCCTTAGCTTGAGCTCATGCAAAAACATCAAAATGTCAGTGATGGAAAACCAAGAAAAAGAGCATTAAGAAGAATTCCAGCTCAAACCAGACCAAAAGCCAAAGTCAAACACAGGGAGCTTGGAGAAACCGTCCTGCCCTGGATCTTTTGAGGGTGGAAAGTGTCAGCTGACACTGGGGATGGAGCCAACCACATTCACCCACCATGGAAGGTAAAGGCAGCCCCTGAGCTGCTCTGGTTACTGCTACTCCATGGCCACAGAAATGGCAGCAGCCTTAGACAGGTGACAAATCTAGGATGGGCAGGGGAGTTTGAAATGTCATTTCGAATTGTGAAATCGCATTTCATGCTCTTGATCAGTACTTTTAATTTTAAGCCTTAGGTGCATTTTGAAGTTTGCCAAACACTACTGTGAAATATTTTCAAGGCACAGACTGTCTTTTGCTTTGAAAACAAGTTACAGTGGATGATGAAAAGCACTGTGGCCCTTTTTCAGTAAGGTGTCTCAAGAAAATAGATATTTGTAAGCAACAAGAAAGCTTCAATATGACTAATACAAGTGCATTTGCAAATCCTTCCCTGGAGGACTGAATAGTTTAAAGAAATATCTTAACTTTTATTTTGCCTTTAACTTAATAGTTCAAATCTAGCTTAAGACAAGGGTAGAAGCAAACAGCTGTTACTACCTGATGGCTGCTGGGCAGCCTATGCAAAATGAATCATTACTTTTAGACCTATTCCTGTTAGATAAATTCTCACTTTGTAAAATCACTTCTGCACCCAAACACATTCGTCAGCAACCACAGTGTCTTCGGCACACGGAAGCAGTGAAACACAAAAGTTATTACTGATAAATTAGCTGCTTCTTCCCTGTTAGTGCAGGAAGGGGGCTGCTGATGATGAACGATATTGCAGCTATGCATAACCTATTCCTAAAGCACTGGTGTTTTGTCTAGGGGCTTCTACTGCCAAGAAACACTCTTTTCCATTATTTCCCAGGGGGCCCAGATCTAAGTGTAGTAGAGAATTTCACAATTAGTCTATTTTCTCATGAGATGCAGCCTAAATTTTTCTTCCTCTTAACTCAATCACATTTTTCCAACTTAAAATCTTTTCTGCTCTACATAATTCTTGCCACTTCTGTTGCCTGAGTCATAGTAGTTACATTTATAAAACCATATTCTCCCCCTGTACATCACCAACCAAAATGTTTCTGGAGTTTTCTTCCAGCCTTTTTGTTTGTTTGGGATTTCTTTTTAGTGGACTGGGGGCTTGGGGGGGAGGGGGTTGTTTTGTCATCTTGTACAAACCTCACATCTCTCTGAGAACTTCATGACTCCTTTCCTATTTACATTTCTTGTCTTCCCAGACTCCACCAGATCACAAGACAGAGTGACTGGAGAGGGATGCTGGGGTTGGGGCTCCCTGCAGGAGCCATAACCCCACTGCAGGATGGATTATGGCTTCCACTAAAGGACACCAAACACCAAACCCAGAGCCAAGGCAAGCTCCAAGGTTTGCACAACATGCCAACCTTCTCCCAGTGCTGCACTGAGACATAAGTGCAGCGCTGGGAGAAGGAAAGAAGGGAAGAAGCAAATTGTTATCACTGCAGCCATGAAACTAGACTAGTCCAAGAGTTTTCCTAGCTTGAGAGGAAAACCAGGTCCGTGGCATGGCCCACTGTTCCTTATTTTTCTTACAATACTGCTTCATTACAACTGTGCTTTGGTAGTTTCTGAACTCACTACAAGAACAGAGCTGCACTTTCTACCACGTTCTGGGCTGTGCACAATCCTCAAGCACCCAAGACATGAGGAGCCCTCCTGAAACCTCCAAGACCATAACCCCTCCCAATCCTTCTCCCTCAGGCATGACACAAAAAAATTAGCTCCGACCCTGATCTTGGAGGTGATCCGCAAAGGTTTTGCTGAAAATTAAAAGCTTGTTTGAGATCCCTTAGGAAGATAAAAGTACACAGCTTGGCTCAAATGGAATTACTGCAGTATTAAAAAGAGATGTGAGGGACAGACTGCCAATTACTTTCACCTTCATTCAGGACACAGAGCTGTGGAAAAAGCAAGAGGTGAGCCCTCAGCTCCCTTCATTTCAGGAGCAGCCTGGAACTTGCCCAGTCCTCACGTACCAACCTCATGGCAGAGGTGCTGGCTCACACCCTATCAGTGGGGAGGGAAGGGAAGTCATTCCTCCCCTTCCACTCATGGCCCTACACAGCCCAGCATGGTGTGCAGGCCCTGGCAGCACTCCTCCATAGCTTCCTGCTTCGGAGTCTGGGCACAAGCCAGCATCCAGGCACCACCTCAGCACCGCGCAGGTGTGAAGGAGGTTTGGTGGGATGGGCCTCCAGCTTCCCCTGACAGATGGATCTCATGGGCAGGATGTGCCTCCAAAACACACTGTCCCTAATTCATCCCCTCTGGAGCTCTCAAAAAACATTGCCTGAAGACTTGACTTTTCCCTGCTTGCCTTGAAGAAACTTTGGAACACAGTCAGATCCCATCCGACCCACATCTGGAGCCTCTTCCTTCATTTCCCTCAGTTTTGCTTTCTTCCTCCCCTTTTCACTTTTTAAATTTAACCTGACTCGACAATTTACAACATTCTTCACAGCTTTGCACCTTGTGGAGCCCCATCTGTGCATGCAAAATGCTTCCAAATCCAAATGTTAGTGCTCTGGATTGCGGTTTAACTGCTGGAGTTTGAGGATTTGTGTTTCAGGGGAAAGGGAAGGGTGCTCTGCCTCCCACAGCGGGGAAAACAAACCTTTTCAGTGCACTCTGGTTTCTTGTTCTTAACTATGAGATCTGATGGAAGAAAGGACATCTGCAAAAGGGTAATATAGACAGTGCAGTGGTAAAGGAATGGGAAAATGCTGCTGAAGGAGGAATTAGAACAGCACCACTCGCGTTCAGCTGTTCACCGCCATTAACACAGCATGGGGCCTCAAAAAGAACCATTCAGACCCTGTCTTGCAACAAATGGGGACCCAACATCCTTGTTACCACAGGCTGACATGGCCACACCTCCCAGCTCTGTGCCTTTTGTCCCCTACCCAAACTCAAGTGCCCAAGAGTGAGGCATTATCAATAATGGGCTAATCACAGGTGTGGCAGCAACCTTAAATCTGCCTTCTGGTGTCTTTCCAAATGCAAAATCACCTATAACTGTGAGTCACCTTGTACCACCAGGTTCTCCATCTTTGTTTTTTCCACCTGTGAAATACCTCTAATTGAAAGGGAAGGTAAATTCCCTTTGAATTGAAGAAAATATCCATATTTCTAAGCAAGGGATTAAAAAGGGAGAGAAAAATGTAGAAAATTCAAGCCAATATCATCAATCATAAATGCTGATGTGGAGTGGAAGCTCACTGCACGTGGTACAGTGGAGATTACAACAGCCTTAGTCTGGAGCTGTCCTTCAGTGCTGTGAAAGGAGCAGCCTGAGCGAACCCCAATCCTCCATCTCCTAGATTCTCCCCCACTTCCAGCACTGCTGCTCCAAGAGGCAAGTGTCAAACTCTCCCTCAGGCATAGAGGCTCATGCCCTGGGAGAGTAAATGGCTTTTAAAGTGCTGTGCACCCCTTCAGCACAGCGCGAAGCAGCACACACGGGACATAATCCATCATGCGCCAAAATAATATATTGGAGAAGGGAATTAAGAGAGACACAAATTGTCAGCATTTTTTTTTTATCTCACTTAGGATGAAAGAATGAAAACCTGGATTAGTTGCATGATCAGCTGTTGGGTTTTCCTTTAAAAGTTCCCTATAAACTGTGTGGAAGGGAACCAGGCACCAACTTCAGCAATTCAAACTTGATATACTTAGGGAAACTGTATGTGCTTTCCCTAATGAATATTTCCCCTGAGTCAGGGGAGCATAAGGAAATCTGAGAATTGCAGAGAATGAGGAGAAATGGATTTATACAGTAAGCTGTAATTGTTTCAAGCTTCATGTGCTAGAGAAAGGGGTCTGTACCACTGTTTCCCTTACAAAATTAAAGGTTCTTTACTTATGGCCAGTGGAAACTTTGGGAGTGAACTCTACTTGAACTGCAGTAATTGTTTGTATGATGGTTCAAATGATGCGGTGTGACATTCCAAAATGCGCACATAATTTAGATTAATTGCACAGCACACAGACCTTTTACAGCCTGCAGTGAGACTGGAGCTCTGTGGCAGCACGTGAGACAGTGAGGAAGGAGAACCCAGCTCAGGGTTCACCTAGCACTGACTTGTGTTCTCCTGCACATGTGGTACCACTCCCGACAGCAAATCCTTCCCGTCCTCCCTGCTCAGCTGCAGGATCTGTCACTGCTCCTCACTCTCCTGGGTGAGTCACTGCAGCAGAAGGCTCTGACAGGAGCCGTTTGGCCCATTCACACTGAGGGAACAGTAATAATTAGTCATACTGAACGGAATAAAAATGAAAATAATTGACACAAAATGGGTTCTACGGAATTTGTTCCCAAACCCAGCGAGGCTGAACCCTTATATTGTGCAAACAGGCTCCACTGAATCAATAAACTCACTGATTTATATCAGCTGACAACTGCCCCGTTGAATTTAATAGGAAATTATCTCTTTTGTATAGATTTTCCCTACTGCTTATAATTACAGTTCTCTCAAATTTTACAGGATGATTCAATGATCAACATTCCTTGTCAGGTCTTTTAGAAATGGTCTCAGTTTTTGAAAGCGAGTGCATGGGAGAAATTCAGAGCAGCTTTTGGACTAATCACAAACCTGAAGTTACTATTTATTACTGTGCAGTGCTGTAAGGAGCACACACCTTCCCACATCCCACAACTCCCCAGCCCTTCCTACCCCTATTTCCCCACCCCAAGGCTGTGGTAGGTACATCACACTTTTTCCAGATGGTGGGGATGAGAAGGACCAGATCCCTTGGCAAACAGACAGAGCTTCCAGACAATGGGAGACCTCATCCCACAGAAGTTTCATGAGTCTCAGTAGTGTTATAAATGGTGTAAATTCATCCAGCTTTGGGTCATCACTCCTGTCCACGTGTACCCCAGCACAAACCCATAGCCTGTTAAATGCCAGTGGAGCATCGTCATGGTCACCCCCTGGTTTCTTAGCTTCAGCCATTGATTTTGGTTGCAAGTTAAAGTTTCTCTTGAGTTGGTTTGGGGTGGTTTTTTTGTTGTTTTTTTTGGTTTGTTTGTTTGTTTTTTTAATCTGGGTCAAGTTGTTTTCATGTACCTCTATGGAAAATGTCCCACATTTACAGAATAAAGTTGCTTCCAGTAAATGCACAGCAAACATGAACCCAGGGACAATGGCACCACCTATTAGGAAGAGCCACCTGGGTGCAGCAGTCTCCTTGTGAACCACAGATCATCCTATCTGAGCCACACACCTAACCCTTTTCAACACCAGACAAGTTTGTACAACATCATGGAACTCAAGCGGTTTGGTTGAAAGGGATGTCAAAGATCATCCAGGTCCAATCCTTCCACCATGGGCAGGGACACCTTCTGCTAGACCAGGTTGCTCAGAGCCCCATTCAGCCCGGCCTTGAACATTTTTATGTATTTAAAAGCTAGGAAGAAATATATCAACTACATTCAGAGCTGAAGAAAAGCAAAAATTCTTGCTGCCAATATTGCTTTAACTGCTACAGAAAATGCTTTCCCCATTTGCTTATACTGGAAAAGTAATTTCTTTGCAGAAGGAGAGAAATTAATTTTGGGACAGAACCTTAGGTTATATCAGCTGAATTACACTGATCTACTGATCAAAGACAAGACTTCATTAACTTAAAACAAAATGGTGGAATTCATTTTTAAGTGATAATGCAAAACCTACACAGAGTAGACCCCTCCAGTATGGTGAGAAGAAAGAACTGTCTCTTCCAGTGAAGTTGCAGATTCATTTTCATAAATTTATGAAATACTTCTCAAGCTAGTGGGAGTTGCTGTGCAAAGAACTTCAGTGCATTTAAAACACTCTTAAAGGCATTAACCTCCCACATTTTATGTTACAGTGTTCCCTAGGTAACCTTGGGGCAGGAACACCTCACTCCACAGTGCTCATTCCCCCAAGAGGCTGTTAGAAGGAAAATCACTCCAAGACAGCAACAGCATTCAGACATCTTCCCTTTGAGTTACACCCTCATAACACCAGTAATATCAATTTATCTTTCCTCCATTTAAATCAGAATCTTCCTGTTACAAGTGGTTAGACACACACACACACAAATAACCTTAACAGAGCACATATAACTCATATAACTTAAAAAATAAACAAACCCTTCAGCAAGCCAGGGATAATTGTGTAGGCAGATGAAGATCGATGGTGAATCCCAGGGTACTGAAATAGTAATTAAAAATAAACAAACAGGAGATAAAAATAGAACTTAAGCAAAATATTTTCCCATAAGGGTTATACAGTAGTCAAGCACCCTATCAAAAACAGCAGGAGAAGCAGACGTTTCTTTCTATTTTAAGTAAAATGAGATTCATTTTCCAGTAGAAAATGGGCTGCAACCCCCAATTAAGTCAATTATCAAAGCCAGAATAAATTCCAGTTTTTTGAAATTGGTAAATATTCATCATTTTTGAAAAATTCAGAGAGAGCCTGTCCTTGACTATGCAAAACCTGTGAGTGTGACTTCTGCAATGCACACCAGTCACACCCTCCTCTGCCACCTAAAAGGCCATGAGGAACATGGTGTTAAATGCCTCAGCCCAGCTCCTCTGCCTGACTTATTTAACACAAGATCAGAATGCAAGTTCAAATAAGTGTCTACTTAAATGACACTTCCCTGAAAATGAGAGTGGGTATATTGTGGCATCACTTCAAACAAAACACAGACACACTGGAAATCTTGCTTTAGCTTTCTCTTCTTCTGTACTTTGAGAAATGTGATGATCATTAATAGGTGATACAAGAATTCAGTGTGATACACAGACCCACAAAAGGACACTCCATCACAGTCCAATAATGTTCCTTGTGCATACAATCTTTGTGTTTTGCCTTTTGGGAGTAGACTCAGTTTAATTTCAAGTGCAAAATTTAGAAATAAAAAGGAAGGGCTAAAACAATAAGGAACATCAGCTTGCTGGGTTTTTTTGCTTTTACGTATAATTTCTAATTCTTCATTATAGTGAAAATGCTTTGCGCAGTTTCAGTTAAACAGCTTTCATCAACACTGTACAGAGTAATTTTGAGTCTTAGAAGATTCTAACTCATAGTTAGGTATACAAAAACAGGGTATTTTCTTACTTTAGAAACTATGCATCATGTCCAAAAATCACACTTAAATACAGAGGGGGACAGATGAGTTCAGCATCTATGGTAGCAACTGCTTTGGACTATCTACATTTATATGAATATTGTTCCAGTTTGGCTGATGCTTGTTCTGTTGTGTTTGTATCTTATGGATAAATCATGTTCCTCGAGAAATATCCCAGTTCAACAGCTGTGCTAAAACACTGCATCCCAGCCACTGTAGATGCACCATAATTCAATTTTGCATATTGGTACCATCTTTTCTTTCTATACACTCTCCACATTATCCATAAAATCCACTCTAGAACTGAGACAAAAACCAACACGAGACTTGGAGCAAAAAAAAAAAGGAAAAAGGAAATAATTTAGGACAGCAGCAGCAGAGCCAAGTGTAATTCACAACTGAGCACCTTAGAATCCAGAGTTTTCACACTCTGGTTTGAAAAATCTGCTCAATATATACAGCTTCTCTCTAATAAGATCAGGGCTCTGAGATGAGCCAAACCTACCCACTGCTTAGCTGGCACTGAATTTGCTAATGCATTTTTCAGACTCATACTTACTAACAGAGTCTTGAAAAGCTCTGCTGAGGTCAATGAGGGCAGGAATTCTGAAGTCTTACTCCCTAGTTCCACAGACTGTGGGTTTTTTCTATCCAATCAGCACTTTTCTGTAACAAAAACAGGAGCAGTCCTTGGCCACTGCTTTCACAATAAAGTTCATTCTAATACTGATGAAAGAAAAGCACAAGTGTCCTTAAATTCCTCTAAAAGTCACTTTTTTGATTGCAAAATGGGGCAATGAGAACTGCTTTATCATAAACATGAAAAATTAGCAGTGACCAAGCACAAACTGTTTCAGAATTGATGGAGGTTGGCTGAGCAAAAGTGCTGCTGAAAAGCCCAGTCACAAAGAGCCAGCTGGTGAGCTCTGGGGTGGAATTTCTCAGGAGAGCTCAGTGCTCTGAGCTCATGGCAGTTCTGTCCTTGGTGAAGCTCTTGGATTTTAGCTCTGGCCTTGGACCACAACACCAGAACCAATGGAGAGGTAAAATGGTATGGAAAGAAGTTAGAGGTGTTCAAGTCAGCAGG